>NC_065451.1:56904245-57204245 GCF_917563875.1 Diabrotica virgifera virgifera
ACCATTTAGGCGTTGCGAACTAGAGCTAAAGATTTTTCGTGCCACAGGCAGTGGAGGATCTAGAAATTTGCCTTGAGTGGGGAAATTTGCCTTAGGGGGGAACTCCCAATGAAAAACCAACAAAAAGACATAAAAAAGATAAACCCAGATTACATAAAAGATATACACAATAACTTATAGGCATTAAGTTACCTTAATTGTCTTAACTAGCCTGTTTACTCTGTTGCCTTTGTCTTTCTGTGGTTTCGGTTTCATGTCAGTTAATATATTTTTATGTTTGAACAATTTTTTTTCTTTTTTTTTGGACCTTTTAGGGGGGAAATTTTCCCTCCCCGTAGATCCGCCACTGGCCAGAGGACATTTTTAACATCTGTTTTATCGGGAACGTGTGTCATCGTGAATAATGTTTGCAAGGCTATATTTATCATATATGTATACTAGATACATACAGGGTGAGTCATGAGGAACTGTACATACTCCTACCTCGTATAGAGGCTCCTATGGGGAATAACAAATGACCATTAAAAAGTGTCTGCTCCCCTTGTTTAATAATATACAGGGCGAGTTTCGCATTTTGACAGAAATTTATATTCGTTATAATTTTTGAACGGTCAGATCGATGTGTCTCTTATTTTGGTCAATCGTTACACTATTACCACCTAATCAACTGATTTATTCAAACTAGAAAAAAATCAGGTCCGGCTTTAAAGAATTAGTTCGTTTGGGTCTTAGAAAAAATTTCACACTGTATACGCTTTTTGAAAACGCTAATATGAATTTTACAAATTAGACAAATAGGCAATTAAAATGGTATATTTATTTTTTCCCGACACAATTATTTATTTTTTTTATAAAAAAATCAAATTTGACTATGAATTAAAATTTTAACTATTTATAATGGGAAATAAGCCACAATATTATTAAAAAAAGAATGTGCGTGTACTTTCTACGCACGTAAGAAGTTATACTTCTACTACATATTATGTGATTTTTAAGACAATACCAAAAATTTAAAAAAATAAAAGAATAAAACGCACACAAACACATTGAAAAATGCCACAAAGAAAAAATTATTTCTGAAGGATAATAATTGTTGGCAAAAATTTTAAATACGCATTTTCTGAAAAAAAATTATATAACAAATATACTTACAATCATAAAATGCATAAAAAAATAAAAAAATAAAAACTTGCATCGGGAACCGAACCCGTGAATTTCGGGGAGCTTTGATTCATAATCGACACCCAGACTCACTCGTCCAATTCCACATTATTTGTCATGTGGAAAAATAGGGTAACTGAACGTTTTACTGTTTGACAATTGTTTTGAATATAATTAAATTATGTAGTATAAATTTTGTGGAAGAAAATATTAAAATATAACAAAACAGTAAGAAAACAATATATTAGATGAAGATTGGTAGAACTTTTGTTGGTAATCAAATTAAGTATGTACATCAAAGCATTACATACCTACTAGATAAATAAATCTACGCCAAAAAATCATAATTTAAAAATAAAAATCGGACCTAATTTGGCATTTCTCTCTAAAATCCCCATTCTTGAGAAAATAAATGTATGTATTCCAACCTAATCCAAATGTGTAATTACAATATGATTATAATAAAAACTACTTACCAAATTAGAATGAGTTTTCCTTGTCCAAAATAGTCCAAAAGTCCAAAAATAGAGGTATATGAAAACTATTTAAAAAGGCAGTATAACTATTAACTAACTTTGTTTCTTTTCCCACAAATTTCAAAACGCAACAACCATAAATAATCAAACTACGTACAGCTGTGCCACAGCCGCCATATTGAAAAATTTTTGACATGTCATTTGAACATCCAATCAGAACAAAGTTATAATGCGCATGCACCGGGATCATAGGTTTTAACATATAAAAATTCACCCTCATATCGCCGGTAAAGAAGTATAACTTCAATAACTTCAAAAATGATTTTTATTAACGTTTCGACGCCCAAATCGGGTACCGTTGTCAAAATGCAAAATACTACAGAGTCGAAACGTTAATAAAAATCATTTTTTAATAATATTGTGGCTTATTTCCCATTATAAATAGTTAAAATTGTAAAAATGCCACAAGAAAATAGCTTCAGAACAACATTATGAATTAGAAGTTTGGTAAAGTAAACCATAGATTTAAAAAAATTAACTTTTATTACAAAAATTAATTTTTTTAAGAATATTTGATTTATGTTACCACCCAATCAACTGATTTATTCAAACTAGAAAAAAATCAGGTCCGGCTTTAAAAAATTAGTTCGTTTGGGTCTTAGAAAAAATTTCACCCTGTATAAGCTTTTTGAAAACTCTAATATGAATTTTACAAATAAGACAAATAGGCAATTAAAATAGCATATTTATTTTTTCCCCACACGATTACTTAATTTTTTATTAAAAAATCAAATTTGTCAAAATCGGAATTTTAACCTAAAAATGAAAAAAAAAAGATGAAATCACGGTTTAACTCGCTACAACGTTCCATTAAAAATTTTTACAGCACATATCTCTTACCATTGTGAAGACTGTGACAATTAATGTTGTAGACTTTCAGTCTTCTTCTCGTAAAAGTTATGAATTTTTAAAAATAAATGGTGCAGCTTCGTGAATTGCAAAGTTAAATCGCAAAAATTAAGTGAAAAAATTTAAAATTTATCTATTTGATCACGTCTATGTTAAACTATAGAGTCCAAAGATAATTGTTATGGGAAGTTTTAGATCTAGACGTGTTATAGAAAAAACAATGGTGAAACTTTTAATTTTAAGAAAAATATTGTTTAATTTTTTTTATTTTTACGATAAAATTGCGATTTTAACAAATTTGATTTTTTAATAAAAAAATTAAGTAATCGTGTGGGGAAAAAATAAATATGCCATTTTAATTGCCTATTTGTCTAATTTGTAAAATTCATATTAGAGTTTTCAAAAAGCGTATACAGGGTGAAATTTTTTGTAAGACCCAAACGAACTAATTTTTAAAATCGGACCTGATTTTTTTCTAGTTTGAATAAATCAGTTGATTAGGTGGTAATAGTGTAACGATTGACCAAAATAAGAGACACATCGATCTGACCGTTCAAAAATTATGACGAATATAAATTTCTGTCAAAATGTGAAACTCGCCCTGTATATTATTAAACAATGGGAGCAGATACTTTTTAATGGTCATTTGTTATTCCCCATAGGGGTCTCTATACGAGGTAGGAGTATGTACAGTTCCTCATGACTCACCCTGTATATAAATAATCATAAATATTTAAATATTCATTTCAGTACTGTTTATTTTGCCACACACTGTAGTTCATGGCTATCGATAAGTTGCTGACCCTAAGATTAATTTAATGTTTTGTGATGCATATACCAGATATATTCTCGACTATGGAAGCTTTCTATACGAACCTGCCACAAACAGTCATCTTAAAAAAATAGACCATGCTCTGCGATTGGTTCTAGGCGCGTTTAACTCGGGAGCAGTCGCGCTCACTTCTCTAAGGTAAGTAGTCGCGCGTAGAGAAAAAAATCTCACAATATAGATTTAAATACGAATTTAAATCAAATTTCTATTTTATAATATTTTTATTTACTTGTTATGTTAAAAATATCTTCTTCTTCTTCTTCCTACTTTATAAATAGGCTCAATGCCTGTTTTACTTCGGTTTTTAGCCTCAATTGACATTGTCTGACCATCTTTTCCTCGGTCGTCCCGATGATCTTCTTCCATTTGACGATTTGTCTCTTGCTATTCGTACTATTCTACTTTCTGTCATTCTTTCTATATGTTGATTCCATTCTATTTCTCTTCTTTTGGTCCACATGTTTATTTCTTCTATACCACATCTCGCTCGTATTTCCTCACTTCTTACTCTGTCTCTTAGAGTTGTTCTGAAGCTATTTTCTTGTGGCATTTTTATGATTAATTATTTATATGGGAAATAAGCCACAATTAAAATGAAAAAAATAATTTTATTAATTGTGGCTTATTTCCCATATAAATAATTAATCTGTCTCTTAGAGTTTGGTTTGTTATTTTTCGTAAGACTTTCATTTCTGCTGTGTACAGCAGTCTTTGTGTTTTCGCCGTATTTGCTCTTGTTTCCGCTTTGTACGTCATTATCAGTAGTAATTGCACAAGAGCTCTGAAATTATTGAATTTTCCCGAGTGACATTTTGGCAGTTTTAATTTCACGAGCCGAAGGCGAGTGAAATTATGTCAAAGTGTCACGAGAGCAAAAATTCTATATTAATTTCAGAGGTCGAGTGCAATTTGTTGCGATTATTTCATGAATAAAACTGTTCAAAACCAAAATTTTATTGTAATTTATTTATGTAAGTACCATTAAACACACAGTTTTTATAAATATTTGACGATTGAAAGTCATTACTTTTATAATTTTTAAAACATTAATTGTCATTAATGTCACTGAATGTTTTTTTTCGTAGCAACGAAGGACATCTTAACGACGGGAGATTATCAAAAATTATCGATTTAATTCAGAGTTCTGTAGCTTTCTATTGGTCAGAATCTATGAATGAAATAATCGGTCTTATTGTTGATTTTTATATCCTGGTTTTCTTTTCCATTGTGAGGTATTTGTTTCTCCAGATTGTGTTGTTGAGACATCCTGCTGCTCTGTTCGGCATGCTCACTTGTTGTTGTACTTCTTCTTCCACTTTTCCGTAGCTTGACAGTTTTATTCCCAAGTATTCTGTGTTTCCATCACTTGTTCTATTATTTTGTTATTTACTACCAATTTACATCGTCTCGGTTCCGCTGATACCACTATCTATTTAGTTTTCTCTGTTGATATGCAGTGCGTACATAAAGTAATGCATAAAATCAATATTTCGTAAACCGGTGACTTTAAGAAAAAAATACCGAAAAAGGTAGATTTTTATTTTTAAATTATGATTTTTTGGCATATATATCATACTAGTGACGTCATTCATCTGAGTGTGATGACGTAATTTATAATTTTTTTAAATGAGAATAGGGGTCATGCGACAGCTCATTTGAAAGGGCATTCAATTATCTATTCAATAATATAAACATTATTATAATTATTTATACAGGGTGTTAAAAAATTTTTTTAATTAAATTAATTGAGAAAAAAAGAAGAAGCTACTTCCTTGTGGCATTTTTATAATCAACTATTTTCAGTGGGAAATAAGCCACAATTTTACCAAAAAAATAATTTTATTAACGTTTCGAAGCTTAATAGAGCCAGTTTGTCGATGATCCGGGAAAGGTTACAATTTCATAGGACAAATTTATTTTTTATTGAACAAGACATCGTAAGTATTGAAGATTTGCTTTTCGGAATGATATCAAATTCTGATTTTGATCCAATTATTTTTAGTTTACAAATAATTTATCAAAATTCATATCAAAAACAAAGAAATATATATTTAAATAAATTTAATATTCTTTTAATATTGAAAGATGGCGACAACACTTCCAAGAATTATTAACTACCACAAAGGAGGATAGGAATAAAGAAAACAGTAACGCGACAGGTAGTGAAGAACAGAGAACAAGCATCGAGATAACAATCGAAGATACAATAGAAGCAATAGGCAAACTTAAAAACGGAAAGGCACCTG
Source organism: Diabrotica virgifera virgifera (assembly GCF_917563875.1). Classification (NCBI taxonomy): domain Eukaryota; kingdom Metazoa; phylum Arthropoda; class Insecta; order Coleoptera; family Chrysomelidae; genus Diabrotica; species Diabrotica virgifera. Next base: position 56,909,870 of record NC_065451.1, read on the forward strand.
GACACGACCATATACCACCGGAAATGCTGAAGTACATGGGAATGAAAGGCGTAAAACAATTAGCTGAAATATTCAAAGAAGCAAGCAAAATAGAAACAATACCGAAGGACTGGGAGATAGGAGTAATAGTGCCGATATATAAGAAAGGAGACCACAAAGATTGTAACAACTATCGAGGAATTACACTGTTATGTTCTTCTCTCAAAGTCTATGAAACAGTACTAGAAAAAAAGCTGAGAAACATTACAGAAACTACTTTAAATGAAGCACAGAGTGGCTTTAGAAAGGGACGAGGAGTGCAAGACCATATTTTCACGCTAAAACAAATAATTGAAAAAACGTTACTGTCTAAGAAGAAAGCATATATGACCTTCATAGACCTGGAAAAGGCATTCGACAGGGTGAAACGACAAACTGTGTGGGACAGCTTGATAAGAAGGGGGGTTGACGATAAACTAGTTGAAATCATCAAAAGTCTTTATAAGAGAAATAGGAACTACATAATACATAAAAACATGAAATCAACAGAATTCGAAACAACTGAAGGACTAAGGCAAGGAGGTGTCATGAGCCCAACCCTCTTCAACATCTTTATGGACGAAATCATGATAGAGTGCACACCACAACTAAAGAAATTGCATGTAGGGTACAGGAATCTCCATAGCGTAACCATTTCGGAATGTGCATTCGCAGATGATGTAGTAGTTATCTCAGAAATAGAAGAAGACCTGCAAAATAACCTGCAAGCATGGAATCACGCATTATGTAAACAGGGTATGAAGATAAATACACACAAGACGAAGACAATAGTAATATCGCAAGAACCAGTCGTAATAAATATGCAAATTAATGAGGAGGCAATAGAACAAGTAAACCATTTCCAATACTTGGGCGTTACAATCGAAAATAATGGAAGGCAGGACAAAGATGTTGAAGAGAGGATAAGTAAAACATCAAAACTATTTCATGCAATAAAAAATAGCTTCTTAAACAAAAAGGAAATCACAAGAAAAACCAAACTAACTGTATTCAACACCATATATAGACCAGTGCTCACATACGGCTGTGAATCATGGATACTAACTAGAAAACTAAAAAGCAAGATGCAAGCCCTAGAAATGAAGTATTTACGAAGAGTTAGAGGAGTGACAATGAGAGACAGAATAAGAAGCACAGATATACGCACAGATCTTAAGACGAAATCTGTACTTGAGTATATTGAAGAAAAACAACTAAGTTGGTGGGGACACATGAAAAGAATGAAAGGCAACATACCGGTGAAGAAAATATGGGAAGCCAGGATACAAAAGAAAAGAAGTAGAGGAAGACCTAGAAAAGATTGGGATACAGTAGTCGCTAAAATCATCCAAAGGAAGGGGAAAACAATAGCAGAAGCAAGCCGATTAGCATACAATAAGAAACAATGGTCAACATTTGTACACACGTGAAAGGATGTGCCAGTCCCGACACTGAAAAGTAAAAGGGACTCAAAAGACTATATATATATATATATATATATATATATATATATATATATATATATATATATATATATATATATATATATATATTCTTTTAGAACAAAATAGTATACATACTTTTGATAACCTAAATATAAATAATGACCTATTAGCGACAGTTGTCAATCTATCAAATAGAAATTTAAATGCAACGGAAAATTTGGTATTGTCAAAAGGTTTAAACTATGCTGTTACTCATCCATCTATTCCAAAATTAGACATAATTAGCTCAGTGGAAAAAATATCCCAGTGTTTATCAAATCACGAAAAAGAACAATATAGGGTACTATATAAAGTTGAATTGGAAAAATCTAATAAAATTAAACATAACATCAGCAAAGAGGAAATGAAAGCTTTAAAAACTTTAAAAAATGATGACTCCATAACAATCCTACCAGCGGATAAAGGAAATGCAACTGTAATAATGGATACAATACAATATGAAGACAAAATTATAGATCTAATTACAAATGGATCTTATACCAAATTAACGAAGGATTCAACGAAGACACTGGAAAACAAAATCTATAGAACTTTATTCAAATTTAAAAATGATCTAACGTACTATCAAAGAAAATTAATGACACCTCATTACAGTAAGACATCACATTTTTACGGAGTACCGAAAATTCATAAAGCGAATATTCCACTTAGACCCATTTGTAGTACCATCAATTCTCCTTGTAGTGAACTATCAACATTTGTATTGAATATTATAAAACCATTTGCAAATAATAATGACACATTTATAAAAAATACACAACATTTTTTAAACAAATTATCAAATATTGAATTTAATCCAAATAATATTTTAGTAAGTTTTGACACAGTTTCTTTACAAATGTGCCATTGGATAAAACTTTAAATATAATTAAAACGAAATTAGAAAATGATAATACATTGACAACTAGGACAAGACTAAAAATGTATTAGCTATAATGGAGTTATTGACATTATGTACTAATAATACATATTTTCAAATAAATAATGAATTCTATAAACAAAATTTTGGTCTAGAAATGGGCTCTTCTTTATCTCCATTATTGGCTAATATATTTATGGAGGATTTCGAAACTAATATCATTTCTAAACAAAATTTAAAACCCACAGTATGGTGGAGATATGTAGATGATGTGTTTTCAATATGGCCTCATAGATCAGAATTGTGGAATACATTCCTGAATATTATAAACGATCAAGAAGAGACAATAAAATTTACAATGGAAAAGGAATACAATAACATTTTGCATTTCCACGATGTTTTAGTCTCAAAGAAGAATACTGGATATGGGACTCACGTCTATAGAAAAGCAACACACACCAACAGATATCTTAATTACAAATCAACTCACAACATCAACGTTAAAAAGGGAATCATTAAATCCTTATATGATAGAGCCAACATTACTTGTTCTAACGAAAATTCATTTTTAGAAGAAAAACAATTGTTAACATCTGTTTTATTAAAAAATAATTATCCTTTATCGTTTATAAATAAGGAATTGTCAAGATTGGATCGAATGGAACAGAACAACTTAGAACGGGATCCTGTAACATTCACAAGAAATAATACGAGGAAAATATCAATACCATACATAAAAGGACTATCCGAGAAACTTAAAACAATAGGAAATAAATTCAACATTTCAACAACATTCAAAACAACAAACACATTGAGATCTATTCTATCTAAAACTAAACCTAACAATGAACAAGAAAGAACAAATAATTGCATTTATAAAATACCTTCTGAATGCGAACTTTTATTTAGGTGAAACATCAAGTCCATTAAACGTTAGAATAAGTGAACATCAGTCTTATATTAAAAATAAAGAATTTGATAGATCTCAAATATGTCAACACGCATGGGATAATGAACGTAGAGTTCAGTGGAGAGATTCAAGTATAGTCCTGAAAGAATCAGATATTAAAAAGAGAAAAATCAAAGAAGCGGCTCTAATTATGTTAAATGAAACCAATTGTGTCGCGAATTCCTCGGTAGAATGCAGTAGGATGTGGTTACCCATACTGAAAGAGGCAGTCAATAGAAAGAAAATACCACGATTAGTAAGCCAATAACATATGGAGTTAGTACAAATTTTATATTTTAGTATTACTTATTGTGTATCTATGTATTATTAATATTATTTATAATTTAAACATATTAAAGTCAGAATTTGGTATTAGTTTTTTTTAAAGTAAATTAAATGTAAGATCAAATACTTACGATGTCGGAATAGTATCACGAGGTTTTTTCCTGGTTTTCCCTCGTGATTTATTGTGGAATCTCTAACGCGAGAATTTTCCTGTCATCGTTGCATTTGGTTGTCTTTTTAAAGACAGATCACATGCTATGATTTTTTTGTGACGGATATTCTTGAGTTGGGATTGATTTCATGTAATCGAATGAACTATCTTTTAGTAAAGTCGTCCCAGGAACGCAACTCATAAATATTGGCGATATCACTTTAAAGTCTTCTACTTTAAAATGTATAATATACGCCTGAATTGCCAATATAAATGAGTCAGATTAAATAAATTATTAGAAGAATTTTTTTTACTTAGCAACAACATTTTTGTTTATTTTATTAGTATTTTGTATTTTGACAACGAAACCCGATTTGGGCTTCCAAACGTTAATAAAATTATTTTTTTGGTAAAATTGTGGCTTATTTCCCATTGAAAATAGTTGATTAAAAAGAAGAATGTACATATTTTATTTAATTCAAAATACGTTTTACCTTTGTCATAAAACAGGAAAAAATGTTTATTTGACCAATAAACATTGCTTTTCTCTTAAATTCAATGTTAAACTGCCACCCACCTGCCTCTTGAGAGTTTGAACATTTCGTTTAAGCGAAAATCAATGTTTATTTCTCAAATAAAACATTTTTCTGTTTTCTGACAGCAGTAAAAGGTACTAACAATTAAACAAAAATTTATCTTTTTGTGTCAATTAATTTAATTAAAAAAATATTTTTTTGGACACCCTGTATAAATAATTATATTAATGTTTATATTATTGAATAGAAAATTAAATACCCTTTTAAATGAGCTATCACATGACCCCTCTTCTTATTTAAAAAAATCATCGATTACGTCATCACGTCCAGATGGATGACGTCACTAGTATGATATATATGCCAAAAAATCATAATTTAAAAATAAAAATCCACCTGTTTCGGGATTTTTCCTCAAAGTCACCGGTTTACGAAATAATGAATTTATTCGTTACATTATGGACGCACTGTATATGAGAGCCGAGTCTTCGAATTCTTTAATTAATCCTTGTAGGTCATCTTCATTTTCGGCTGTTATTAAAAAAATATCTATTTCTAACAGTTTTAAAGCTAATTAGTTCTCACCAAAACCATAAATTCCACAAAATAAAAATAAAAACAAAAAAAAAATAAAAAAAATTAAAAAATTTTTTTACGCATTACGTTTTATCTTCCTCGAGGCACTTACAAGTGGAAAGCAATGTTGAAAAATTATTCATCAAGTTATCACGGAAAAGGATAAAATGTGAGATTTTTTCTCACGGCGCGACTGCTCCCAGGTTAAATCTACACGTACAGATAATGTATTAGCTGAATCTCTGGAACGTTTTTTTTTTTTATTGTTATCAGCATCAACCACTTTGGGTTATTAGCTGTACTGTCATTGATACATGGTTACTTAAATCTAATAGCATTTTGATTAGGTATTACATAAGTTCACATTTAGGTAACAATGTCATGATTTACAAATTAAGAATGGGGTTTATAAAATGTTAACAGTGGTTATAGTTTGTTTAAAACATTAATGTCTTTCAAATAATTAAACAAATGCGTAAGCTTACAGTGTGATCCTAAGGCTGCTTTTATATTGAGAGGTATGGAGTGTTTTTGTCTTTCATAGATATTTAGGACACTCTATTAATATATGTGTTACATTAATGTCGCAATTACACAGGTCACAAATAGGGCGATTTGATTTGGAGATTAGGTAGCTGTGAGTAAGTCTGCTATGCCCTATGCGTAAACGATTTAGCTTCACAAACAGCTGGCGATTTAGGTCTATCTCACACCAAGGTTCAATTGAGGGCTTTATTGTGTGTAGAGATGATTGTGAAAGATTCCATTCGTTTTCCCATTTGTTTAACACTTTTTCTTTAAGGAATGGTTTGTAATCGGAAACAGGCACTAAGTTCACTAACACTGAAGACGCACTGTGTATTGCTTCTCTGGCATGGAAATCTGCTTTTTCGTTTCCTTGAAGTCCAATGTGTGATGGAACCCATATAAAGCTTACTTGCTGCATCGTGTTCTTCAGTAAATGTAATTGTTCTTTTATTAAAATACTTATAGGATTACTTGTATATAACTGTTCTATCGTATGTAATGCACTGAGAGAGTCGGTAATTATGACAGATTTTGGAATTTTTTGAGTACGAATGTGAATGAGGGCTTGCAGAATTGAATATAGTTCTCCAGAGTAAATACTGCAAGTGGAAGATAATTTAAATTGTAATATAGTGTTTGAATCTACAACTGCCGATCCCACACCATTAGCAGTCTTAGATGAATCTGTATAAATATAACAATGATCTGGGAAAGAAGCAAGTATGTTGAGAAAAGATTGATTAATTGTTGCATGGGGGGTATCAAGCTTATTGTATTTAGAAAGAGTTAGATCACATATTGCAGGAGGAAAGGTCCAGGGCGGAGGAGTAACTGTATTTGTCTGATTAAAAAATTTTGGGAATTGAATATTATTGAGAGAGAGGTATTTTGTGATTCTCTCGTAAAAGGGGGGGTTAGTTCTTTTTTTATTTACATAAGTTTCTTTGAAACGTTCTGCAATAGTGTGGTGGAAAGTGGGATGCGATTCTATTGCATATATGGATGATGCGTAGACTAATGATAAGTACATTCTTCGGAAATTTAAAGGTGGTTCTCCGGTTAAACATTGTAAACTATTAATGGGGCTAGTACAGAATGCTCCTGTGGCTATTCTTAATGCTGTATTTTGTATGACTTCTAGTTGAGCAAGAAGTGTCTTCTTTGCAGATGAGTATACAATTGATCCATAATCGAGTTTGGATCGTACTAGAGATTTGTAAATAAGAATCAAACTTTTACAATCTGAACCCCAATTACGATTGCACAGTGTACGCATTAAATTGAGACCAGATTGACAGGATTGTTTAATGTGCATAAAGTGGTACTTCCAAGATAGTTTTTTATCAAAGATCATTCCTAGAAATTTTAAGTGTTCCACATAAGTTAAGTTGTTTCCATATAACTGAAGATCTGGAGTTGTAGACTGCCGTTTTTTTGAAAATAAAATACATTTAGTTTTGGTTGTAGAGAATTGCAATCCTACAGTTTTCGACCAGTTTTCAAGGTGATTTAATGCACATTGTAAATTTTTCTGTATAGAAAGAATATTTTTTCCTCTTGAATATATGACTAAATCGTCAGCGTATAATCTCGCTTTAACAAGTTGTGGAAAGTTTTCTAAGATTTTGTTTATTGCTACTAAGAATAGTGTTGAACTAATAACAGATCCTTGAGGTGTTCCATTTGTTTGGTCTTTAGTGCTGGATAGTGTACCATTTATCTTAACCTTAAATTGTCTCTTACTAAGAAAATTTTGAATGAAATATAGCATGTTACCTTTGACGCCCCACTGACTTAGTGTGTTAAGAATATTGTATCTCCAAGCCATGTCAAACGCTTTTGTTATATCGAAAAAAACCGCAAGACATTCCTGTCCAATTGCAAACGATTCATTTATCTCGGATTCTAGGTCAATTAAATTATCTATAGTGGATCTGTTCCTGCGAAAGCCGCTTTGTTCATTGATTATTAATTTATTATTTTCCAAAAACCACCTTAGTCTATTATTCACCATTTTTTCCAAGATTTTGCACATTGTGTTGGTAAGCGAAATTGGCCTATAGGATTCGGGATCAGTTCGTGGTTTATTTGGTTTTAGTAATGGAACTATTATCGCCTGCGTCCATTTTGCGGGGAACTCATTATTAGTCCAAATTCTGTTGTATAGGTTAAGAAGATATTGTTTTCCATTATCTGGTAGATTTTGTAAGAAACTAACAGGAATATCGTCTGGTCCTGGCGCCGATTTTTTGCTGGTACTTAAAGAGTGATTAAGCTCTTCCATGGTAAATGCTATATTAAGAGGATTATTTTCAATGCAATTAAAATCTATTAATTTATTTTCCGAAATCATCTTGGTATTGATAAATTCTTTAGAAAAGTTGTTATTGCTGGAGTTCATTTCAAATTGTTTTGCTAATAAATCTGCTATTTCGTTATTAGATGTTACTATCTGTTTGTTATTGCATAGAAATGGAATCTTTTTATAGGTATTACTTCCAGATATTTTTCTATCTTTTTCCCATACGGTGCTTATACGCATAGTGGAATTAATAGAGGACATAAATTCTTGCCAAGATTTTTTTCTGTTCTTTTTAGTTATATATCTAGCTTGAGCCCGTAACTTCTTATATTCTATAGTATTTTCAAGTGTTTTGTGACGTTTCAATTTGTTAAAGGATTTTTTATATTTCTTTATTATATCAGTACACTCTGCGTTCCACCATGGTAATGAATTTCTTTTATGTAGAGTTTGTATTTTACCTATATGATTTTCACCGGCAAGATGGATTAATGATATAAACGAATTCAAAAGTTCATCTATATGATGATTTTCGGTGACTTCTTTTAAGCTATGGCAGTTCTGTTGAATATACTTTTTGAATAAATACCAATCGGCATTCTTTAGATTCCATTTTGGAATTGGGGTTGTATTAGTATCTTCATAATTACTGTTAAAAGAGACTTTAATAGGATAATGATCACTTCCAAATAAAAACGGAATTACATCCCATGAAAATTTTGCTGACAGTACAGGATCACATAATGACAGGTCGATAGCTGATGAAGTACCTGTATGAATATTATATCTTGTTGATTGTCCATCATTCAGTACGTTTAGGTTTTTTGAGGTAATTATGTTTTCTAAAATTTTGCCCTTGGAATTTATTCCAAGAGATCCCCATATTGGATTATGGCTGTTAAAATCACCAAGGATTATTCTGGGAGTGGGAATCTGATCTAATACATCTGAAATATCTGCTTCTGTGATAGTTAAGTCAGGTGGAATATAAATATTACAGATATTCATTTTTTGTGGAAAAGACACTGATACTCCTACTACTTCTAAATTACTATTGATTACTAATGCTTCTGATTCATATTTTTTGTTAACATACGTAACAACTCCTCCACTAGCGATATTTGCGTTGTCTCGGTTTTTATGGAAACAAGAATAATTCTTCATGTCATAACTATGATATCCTTTAAAGTTTGTTTCTTGTAAACATATTATTGATGGTGAGATTATTGAACATAAATGTTTAAGCATTTCTAAACGGGGATAAAACCCGTTAACATTCCATTGTAGTATCGGTTCGAAGATTTTAGTTTATTTCTGGAGCTGAATTTGTCGAACAATCACTATCTTGATAAGCGGGATCGTCTAGCATTTTTTCGATTTTGTTTATTAATTTAGTGCATTTGGTTTTCATGCTTTTTTCTGTAAAATATGGCTTAATTGTTGTTAACATGTAAATAAAGTTGGGTATATCCGTTGTGTATGTTTGTAATAAACTAATGGGATCAGTCGAGCTAGTATAATTTTCAAAAAAGTCAAGTGTTTGTTCATATGTTAAGTTAAAATTATTTGACGTATCGTGAAATACTGTTTTTGTTGGCATCATTATTTCCTGAATTGATCTGGTAGATTCAGTTTGCTTTTTTTGTTTCTTTTTGGTTTGTGTTGGTACTTTAAATTCTTTATTTAATTCTTCAGTGGGAGATGGAGTAGTATTAATTTCCGAAATTGTTCTCTTATTGGTCGTTGACTGATCCTTAGATATACAATTAGTTTCCATAATTAATACGGGGGGCATTAAATTAGTATCTGTTTGTTGGTTAAGTGAAGGTTCGGCATTAGAATTACTGACTGGATGATTTGGTTCCATTTCTAGGGGTGATGGAATAGACTTGGGGGATTCTTGTGGTTGTTGTTGTATTGGTTGTTGTTGTTGTTGTATTGGTTGTTGTTGTATTGGTTGTTGTTGTATTGGTTGTTGTTGTTGTATTGGTTGTTGTTGTATTGGTTGTTGTTGCATTGGTTGTTGTTGTATTGGTTGTTGTTGTATTGGTTGTTGCGGTTGGTGTTGGATATGAGAGGAATCGTTTTGTTGATTATGATTTGAACAATTTGCTGCAATGTGACCTGTGTTCTTACAGATAAAACATGAAGGTTTATCTAAACTTAAATATATGCGATACGAAGTTTGATCATATGTCATTAAGAAAGAAGAGGGAAGGTCTATATCTGCAAGTGGTTGAATATAAGTTTGTCTTCTAAAACTGAGGACGTGTTGAAATTCTGGAAGTTGACTACCGATTCTAAGGAAGGTTAAAGGTGACATTAATTTAAGACCGAATTTGGTTAACTCATTCTCTATTAGAATATGTGGAATAGAAGGGCAAACACCCGATAGTAACAGTCTTTCGTTTGGAGTTATCAATTTTCGTGCTTTTAGATTTTCGCCTTTAATTGTTATTTCTCCTGGACCGGACATAAATTTTTCCACCAGGGATTCGCTGGAGAGATAAATACATATTCTGTTATTTGATAGCCTTGATGAAAATAAAATATTCCGTGGATGAACAACTTCACCAAGTGCTATTAAGTACTCTTCTATTTTAGTATCAGGTAGCGAATTAAATAAAATTGCTTGCAGCTTTGAAGGAAATTGAATTGAAGAAGCATTGTTAAGCACAGTTGAATATGAGGTTTTGTTTTGAGGTTGTTGATGATCTTCAGTCATGATTGTTGACAAATTAGTTAGGTCGGATCTGGTATCATTTGGTATACTCATTAGTAATTATGAACCAGTTTCAGAACCAGAACTAGTTCCGAGAACTGGCCTTTCGGCCGTCACTTAACCTTACAAACGGTATGCTTTGTAATGTTTTGAATAAATAAATAATAAAAACTCACTGGTTTATTCCGTAAGGTAACTGCACTATATACTATTACTTTTTGCTTATTTTCAAGTTTATTTGGATATAAACTACTTGAAAAAAGATGATTTTTTGGGACTGAAATGTAAACACAGTTTGTGTTACCATGTTCAGGACCGGACCTCTCTGGAACCTTGTTTACATTAAATTTATCTTAACACAAGTAATTTACGCCAGTCAATGGGAGCAAGAATAGGATATTACCTTCGAATTATATCCTACTTCATGGATTTTAATGAAATTTTGTCAATAGCCTCTACTTATCTCCTAATTCAAAGTCTACCCTATGCCGATGTGTGCTTTTATCTTGGGGGTGGTTCCCACCCCTTGATAGGGGTGGAAAATTTTTTGGTTATAATTACCACGGAATTTGATAGGGAACCTAATTCTAAGCAAAAACTGTTCTATAATTTTTTCTTGACAACTCGATACTCTTTGAGATATTCGTGGTTGAAAATTGGCCATTTTCATTGAAACATAATACCTTTTCGAACGGTTTTTTGCAAATACCTTAAAAACTATGCATCTAACTATGAAAACTATATTAAACATTTTTATAGGTTATAAAAAAAAAAACAAAGAGACACTTGCCTTCATAAGTCTTCTAGTTATAATACAAAAAGAGATATGGTAGGCGAAAATAGTTTGTTTTTTAGTACATTCTCAAATTGGTGTATTTAACTTAAAATAACAGAGAAACGGTCGATTTTAGGTGTATAATGCTACCAATACCTTTTGTAGTGCTTGAAAAGAAAATTTAAAAATGCGCTCTATAATTTGATCTTTTTTTTTTCAAAAACCATTCATTTAAATCCAGTGCAACTTTTTGAACATAGAAATAACACTATAATAAAAAGTATTGTAAAAGCAAAACGATGTATTTAAATTCTAATGGATGAGGAGTTAAATATACTTCTCATTTCCTCTTAAAATACATTAGTCATAAATTTTTTGCAGAACATCTCGCTTAGTTTGAATGTAATCGACATTTAGTATTGCTCATTTTAAAGGCCTTTTCAAGCACTACAAAAGTTATTAGTGTCATTATACACCTAAAATCGACAGTTTCTCTGTTATTTCAAGTTGAATACACCAATTTGAGCATGCAGCAAAAAACCAAACTCTTTTTACCTACCATATTCTTCTTTGTATTTTAACTAGAATATTTATGAAGGAACGAATCTCTTTGTTTTTTTATAACCTACAGAAATATTTTATATAGTTTTTTTATTAGATGCATAGTTTTTAAGGTATTCGCAAAAATCCGTCCGAAAAGGTGTCATTAATATTGAGTTTTCAAAAAATAATTATAGAACAGTTTTGCTTAAAATTAGGTTCTCTAGTCTCTTCCGTGGCTATTTTAACCAAAACATTTTTCAACCCTAGAAGGAGTGGGAACCACCTCCAAGATAAAAGCGCACATCGGCATAGGGTAGACTTTGTTTCTTGAGCAATTCCCTACTTACTGTGAAAATATCAAGTAAATCGATGTAGTAGGATGGAATTCGGAGTCAAATAGCCTCATGGACTGCCCTAATTTTAGCGGAAAAATTTATTCCCAAATTCCAATCTTACAACCCAACTGAAATACTACAAAAAATATGTGACATATTTATTTCTAATATAGTTGACAAATGGTCATCACAATCATCAATGGCGTTAGGTACAACTCTTCGTGAGTCTTTGCCGCGTTTACTATCGCTTTCCTTGTTTGTCGGTCCTGTACCACTATTTCCCAATGTCTGACTCCAATTTTCTCCAGATCTTCTCCGATTTCACATTCCATCTTTTTCTAGGCCATCCTACAGACCTTCTACCATCTGGTCTTTCCGAATTACTGGTTCATAGGGCGATTGTCGTTACTGCGTATCACATGCCTTGCGCATCTTAGTCTATTAGCCTTTATATGAGTCTAGGAAAGTTGGTCGAGAACACTTCGTCGACGGAAAATTAGTCGACAAACGGTCGAATGCACAATTCATCGAATGTACAATAATTCGTCAACGAGCATTTGTTCGAATCGATTTTTCGTCGACAAACTGTTATTTATCTTTCGGATAAAACGATCAATGGTGACAAACGACGGATTATTGGTTTTTATTTTGTTAACTGGAATATTGTATTGTACATATCTGAACTTATTTTTTTTTTTGGGTTTGTTAATTTTTTTTCTAAATCTTAATTATTTTTAAATTTAATGAAAAAATTGGCTGCGGTGGGAGAGTACACCGCAAATATATACCGATATTTTAATTAGTGATGTTGTGCTGTTCTTCTTTTTGGTATCGGCGCACTTGCGAACTGAGAATTTCCGGACAAGTCAAAATTGGGAGCACTTGCGGACAAGACGAAATATGCGACATGATGAGGTAAATAAATTGTTAGGAAATCGAGACATTTCCGTACAATGTTTTCGACTGCAATAATCAGTCAATATCAATAAAAAAGTACAGAAATCGCGAGAATAAACTTTCTTTCACATTTTATTCAAGGCTTAGGACTGGCAATCTATAAAATAATTTTTTTTTTGATATGGTACAAAGAAACTAACTTTATATATTGGCGTGTTTCCGCCACGTATTATTTTTTTTATTATTATTTTATTATTCCCTTTGGGTCTTTGTCGACGAAAAATCCATTCGATCAAATGTTCGTCGACGAATTGTACATTCGATGAATTGTGCATTCGACCAACTGTTTGTCGACCAAATGTTGTCGACTAATTTTAAGTCGATGAAGTGTTCAACTTTCTGACACCGCCTTTATATACCTGACTAGATTTTTCTTTTCGAAGAGTGACTCTAAGGGCAAAAATAGACGGACCACTCTGCAGCGGCCACTGTCGCTCGTCTGAGATGGCACGTTTAATTTACATAAGAATTGGTCCTCAAACGACGCTTCAGTCACGGACCAATCAGCGCACTGAGAGCATCTCTGACAAAATTCGCAAAATGCGATTGATTCAACCACTAGGGAAAATCCATCTCCTACGTCATAATCCTTAAAACAAAGGAAAAATCGGATATAAAAGGAGGTGGATTTTCTATCATTCTTCAAGACACACAAGAAGACTCTCATTCACACTTACAAGACCTTTATTCGACCCGTCATGGAGTACAAATCATGTATCTACTCTCTTTGCTCAAGACAAAAACAAGAGAGGTTGTTGAGGACAGAGCGTAGAGTCTTGCGTAGATGTAACTATGAGCACTGGCGATATCCCTCAAACGAAATCCATAACATCTCGAACACCCCCAAAATCACCGAGAGAATAAACTCTCTGAACAGGAACTTCACAATCAAAGTAATCAACGGCCCCCCTTCCGACACACAAGAATCTCTCAAATGTTCCTGTTCATCTTCCGGCCACGTACTCCACCGAAAGCCCAAACGCAAAAAGATTCATGTACCGTCCGCTCTAATGCAAACATGCATTGACGAACTCCCGGTGGAGTACGAAAACATCCTTGAGGCTACCCCGTTAGCCTACCGTACCCACCCCTAACATTTCCTCTTCCCTACCCCGAACAGGGAGAAGTTGGTTTTTTGCGGTTTCCCAACTTCATTGCACAATTATACCTGTTCGTCCCAAGAAAATAGCCGCAACTATTTTCTCCACTCGAACGCTCACTGTCCACGCTGCGCTCAAAGCCACCTCCTGACCGCCGACGAGGGACGCAGGTTCGCCTGTCGTTGTACAATGGTTTCTAGGGAGACTGGTCGAGAGCAAAGCACGGACAGTACACGTAAATGTCTATGGAACCAACAACAATCTATCAAACTTTCTTCTCTGTTGACTTCTTAGCCTTCTGGACACCACCGTCCGGCATAACCAAGGATCCAAGAACACCAGGACACGGCGCTTGCCCCAGTGTGTTTTTCGGACTGTTTGCTTTTGCTGCCAACACTAAACATTCACCGCAAACCCTGAAGAGGACAAAATCCTAAACAGGGAAACACATTGTACGCTATCATTCTTCAGTAAGACATTTGCTCTCGTAGATCAAAGACTCTTGGGTTCAGTGTAGTAATACACCTAGAATCTGCCTTTTATTTCTTTACCATATTAATGTGAGAAAGTTGAAATTATTGATATTTTTGCTATATTTTTGTCTGTCTAATTCCAGCGGTATCTCTGTTCGCAGACCAAGCGCTGAGAAAACACATATTTTTATGCCATTTCATAGTTGCATTTTGTTTTCTATTTACTGTTGAAAATATTCTCTAGCGGGATTTCTTTCGTGGGTCAAGCGTTACTGGGATTACTTTTGCATATTATTTTATATGTTTATTTTTGTGCTAAGTCGGTTTCTTTCAAGTTTCACTAATTGGCAATATCTTTAATACATTTACTTTTGATTGAGACTGGCTGAATGACCATAGTCCAAGCCAAAAAAGAAAAAGAAAGTCGGTTTCTTCCGTAAGTTAAGGAAAAACTTAGAGGTTTTGCCATTTCATAGTTGCACATGATTTATCTCTTTTTCTTTCTAAGTGTTGCTTCCGTAAGTTAAGGAACGCTTAGACATCTATTTGCTTTGTTTTTTTTATTATATTCTTTCTCTGCTTTTTCTAAGTTCTATTTTCTTGCAAGAAAACACTTAGTTATATTTCTTCTCTATGCATTTATCCTGTCTACTCTCTGTTCTTCCGTAAGTTAAGAACGCTAGTAGAGCTATTATTTTGTGCTATATTGACTGTTCACCTTATTTTCTATATATCATCTTATTTCTTGTTTTCTTATTTTTCCTACGAAAGACACCAACACTGTGGAACTTGCCACCACCTCACAACGCAACACAAAATTCGTTGGAGGTGAGAGCACAGGTGTTGCGGGCTAGCTTTTATACAGTGGAGATGGGGTGGATTCCCAATTTTACTATTTTGTTGTTAAAGGGGCCGCCAGACAAATTCATGCCCCAAACACCAATATAGTGTACCTAAATTCCCGAATTTGCCAAAAGAATCGCAATAATACTACACCTTTGACACTTTAATTGAACACATAATATATTGAACACTTTTTTAAAAATTACACTAAACTAACTACTAAAACTAACCAAATGGTAAGGTCGAGTACGCGTAGCGGAAAATAAACAATTGACTATCCGATCAAATAAGAAATTATAAAAGGAAATACTAATAAATTAAAAAAAAAACAACCTAATGTAGATACCTGAATTCAACAAATAAAATATACAAATAAATTACCGCGACCTAAATTATCAAATTCTACAGATTAAAAAAAGAAGATCAGCAAATTAAATGGTTACAAATCGAAATAATTAAAGTAACTCATCTGAAATCCAGTTATTGAGATCCAAACCCCAAAATAAAAACTACGTGGAAAAACCCTAAAACAAAACAAGCATTAATCCCACTATTAAAATTCACAAGTACTCCTTAAACCCCCCGAGGTGGGATGTAATATAGCATAACTTACCCAAAATCGATGGGGTCTTCCAGCTTTCAGAGGTTCACGTGTCTTCAGTACAACTTCGATACAAAAACCCGTTTTCTGGCCTCAAACCAAACATTCCTTCGTATCAAATCGAAGAAATGACACCACAGCCGTATTGTATCCCAAAAATTGGACTAAACTAGTAATATATCCTTAAAATCAATTTTACTAACTCCAATAATTACTAGTTTATGGAAAAGTCTGATTTATAGATCCCAAATTAATGGATGGATCAGATAAATCCTTATTTTCAAAAAATCAGACGTTTAAAAATTTCGGCGGTGACGTTCAAATCAACAATTTCGATTTTACAAGCTGCTAAGTGACCAACTACGTCACATTCTTCTTTTAAAAATAGAACTTTGATTTGACAGATTTAAAAGTCTGTCAAAACATAAAACACGAACAAAAATACGATAACCAGAAGCGGTACCATATTGGATACGAAAAGGAAGAATTGTCAACGCTATGTATTCAACTAGAATCAAACAAACGTCAGCTATAGAGTAAATGACCAATTTCAATGACAATAAAAAACATAAAATACCTACAAATCGAATTAATGAATTTACGCTATTTATATTTAATCAAATTGATGAAATTGTTTTTATTACAACGAATGTTCTAGCTTATAAATACTTTAATCATGTACCTGAGATGATTTAAAGTTAATCAGTAATTTTGACTGTTAGTCCAGAGAAATAAGATTTTTCTCATGACACATCCCCCTCCAGGCCGAAACCAAATTTTTTGAGTAGTATGGACATCTATATTATTAACCTATATGTTTCCTGCAGCCAATTTTGATGATATACATATTTATAAACAAATGAAGATCAAAAAACGCTAAATTTTCGCTTTTTTCGTCTATTACCAAAAAGTTAAGCACTTTAAACAAATTTGAGTGTAAGAAACTCATAAATCGTATAAAAAACTTCAATATGGCGTTCGCTGAATATGTCCATCCTTATTGGTTGCTTAGAAAATTGCAAAATAAATGATAAATTTTGAGTTTTTAAAAATATTCATAAGTTATGTAAAAATTAACTTAGAACCTTCTTATTACACGAAATGCTGATACTTCTTGTACTTAAATTATATTTTAAATTTCAAAGCCATTGGTCAAATAGTTTACAAGTTATTTAATTTGTTTTTCCCAAATTCATTTTTTTTGCAACAGTACAAGTCAGAAAATTATGAGGCTACAATCATACTTCGGACAGTTTATGAAAGAAGAACATTTATACTATTACCATTATTAAAAATAAATAACAAAAAAAAATTTTAAACAGTGTAAAATTATTTTGAAAAAACATGTCGATTTTTTGCTTACTTATAAACAATTAGAATAACTTTTTAACCGTTACCTGTAGAAAAATTATTTTTTCATATTTAGAAAGACTGAATTTTTATACACATTTAGAAAGAAAAACAACTGTCCTAGGACAATTAGGGACAAAGTTAGCCCCCCCCATTTATTTAATTCACATGTTTTTGCAAAATAATTTTGCAATATTTATAATTATTTTTTGTAATTTTTTTTTAATTAAATTAATACTGTAAATTTCCTTCTTCCATAAACTATCCAAAGTATTACTGTAGCTTCATTATTTTCTGACTTACAGTGTTGCAAAAAAAATAAATTTGGGATAAACAAATTAAATAACTTTTAAACTATTTGACCAATTTCTTCGAAATTTAGGGTATGAATTAAGCACCATAAGTCTCAGCATTCTGTGTAATAAGAAGGTTCTAAGTTAATTTTTACATAAGTTATAAATATTTATAAAAACTCAAAATTTATGATTTATTTTGCAATTTTCTAAGCAACCAATAAGGATAGACATATTAAGCAAAAGCCATATTGAAGTTTTTTATACCGTTTATGAGTTTCTTACTCTCAAATTTGTTTAAAATGCCTATTTTCTTAGTAATAGACGAAAAAAGCGAAAATTTACCGTTTTTTGATCGTCATTTGTTTATAACTATGTATATCATCAAAATCGGCTGCAGGAAATATATAGGTTATTATTATAGATGTCCATATTACTCAAAAAATTTGGTTTCGGCCTGGAGGGGGTTGTGTCACCAACAGGCTATTTTTTTCCTTATTTCTCTGAACTATGTAACAAACTCCTCTCCTGAGGTTAAGCGCTTGTGGTTCTCTTACGTGTGCAAAAAGTATTATTATTTCTATTTCTTTGAGGCCGAGTGACACTTCTACAAGCGTAGACTATACACTTGAGCTCCACATATACTGGGACTAGTGGTATTTTTCTTCTTGCCCCCTTATTCGAGCAAAGAAATCACGCACTGCCCCCTTATTCTTCTTGTGTAAGATTACAAGTATTCTTTACACACGAGAAGTACATTAAACATAATGGTAGACACAAGAAATTCATCTCGTTCACAGGAACGGAAAGAGTCCCAGGAGCCCGGTACGGCCACTTTAGGACCAACCGGACCCCCTCGGGAACAAATTTATGGCTAATAATCGCACACTTTGTGGATTCACAGCGTAGCGCTGCAGAGTGGTCGGTCTGTTTTTGCGTTATTTAACTCGTTATTGTATCCGCGCCTCCACTCGTTTGTCACATTTTGTGGCATAACAAAACTTTTACTCTAGATATAGACAAATCATAGATGGCAGCATCCAATAAGGGCCATATACGCGTATCTTTCTCTCTATTTGTCCGATTGCAACGTTTGAGGTGTCACATGAGATCGTTTAACGAATAGAACACGATGCATATTTAAGATGCATATAAGTAAGTACGATGATATTGTAAAACTGATGTTATGTAGGGGAGTGCATATAGATTTTCACTTCGGAAAAAATCAAACAAGATAGAACTTTTTGTAATTTCATTAAGAAATGTTTAATAAACAACATATCAAAAACATTTTCTCGAGAAGTGGGTGCTTCATTTTTTATTAAACAAATGAACTGCGAAATTAGATGTTTTTTTTTTAAATAACTCTGAAAATATAAACTTTAGAAAAAAACTGACAACCATTGAAAAATTCAGAAAATTTTACAAAAAAAAACCTTGTATAAAGATTTTTCTAAAATTAAATCTGTAGCTTCTATAATTTTTTATTTATAACGCTAAAGTCACCCTTCTCACAAACATTGGCGCACTGTAAACTAGCGTTCGGCGAAGTGCAGGATTGAGTTATTTTAATGTAATTCTTTAACTAATTGATCAAATAAAATTTTACAAATTGAACATGAAAGAAGAATAATTAAGCTATCTTATGGTTATATTAAAAATAAATTAAATGTATGGGCATAAGTACGGTGTGGGCGGAAAGTGCCCATATGAATTTTGTTTAAAAATGATTTAAAAATGTGTAACTGATACAATTTTTCTTATAAAACTCTCAAAATATTAATTACACACCTTACCTTTAAAGCATCTTACTAAATGATGTTTTATTCAAAAACAATCTCAAAAATTTAATTCAAATGATATGCCGTCTCAAAAATTGTAATTTTTGAAATCTTCGTAGTTTTATAGAATTACCACCAATTTAAGACGGTATTACTCAAGTTTGAACAGATCTATTACAGTTTTATAAGTGCTTTTTCAAAGCTTAGGATGTAATCTTTAAAATGCACTGAATTATTTTACTTTAGAAATGAAATAAACTATTTCTTTTTAAGAAAATGAAGAAAGATAACAAAAATGTAATACAAAAACCAAAAATTAGCAGTTAAAAAATGTTTATACAAAGAGATCAAAACTTTTTTCTGTAAAACTTACCTAAAATACAATTATTAATAAGCTTCAACAATAATAAATCTTCAGCAAAAATTTTTTTTTAGCTCTTATACAGTATGACTGCGTAACTTAGAACCTATTGATAACTTTTTTATTATCAGTTGTACGAAAAAAAGATATTCTTTATAAAATACTCTGCATCGTATATAATCTAAGAAGCAAATGTCAAATTTAACGAATTTTATACGAGGTATGTCAAAAATATGAATTTCACTCAAGAGTAAAATATGATTAAATTTCACAATATCGAAAATTGTTATTAAGAAAAGTTTTTTGGAATTAAAAAATTTGTTTTAGTGTTCAATTACATCCTTCTAATTAAAATATTGCGTATCTATTTATTTAAGACATTTAGTCTACTTTTAAAAGGTTGTATTTTATTTTGGGTGGCTTAGCATGTTCTTGTAACACTCTTTTTACAGAGCGAAATCGTTTTGTTGTGATATTTGTGGCTCTTTTAAGAGTTTTTAAATAAATATACCTTTTACCAAGAACATTTTTTCATTAAATTTACTTGTAATTAATGGTATACAGCCGGCTACAGGAAAAGAAAATCAATAATTTATGTTGTGAATTTCACCGTGAGAGGAAAAAACTAAAATTAAAGAGTGGTTCATCTTCTAGTAAAAAAGGGAAAAAGTTTGTATTCGAATCCCGTTGAGGCGAGTTGGATCAGCTTAAGATAGTGGGTCTTTGAAACCTACCATGATTAAAAATTTTAATGTATATTTGTGAAATTTCCATGTGCTGTTGTGATGTTTTTAACCTTCTTATAACTTTATTAAATCAAAACACCGACAAGCTTGCAAAAAACATTAGAAATTAAAAAAAAAAATTTAACACAAAAAATGGGATTCCTTTCTTTATAGTGGTACTTAAACATTCGTCCATAGTTCTGACGATGAATTTGTAAGCTGAAAGTGTTCGGCTAGGAATTAATAAATTTTACGCAGTTCAAAAATACTTTTCTTTTCCCAGTCATTCAAGTACATAAGGGACTCACACGCGGTGGGATGATTCGAAAAATTTTTTTTATTTTTGGTCACACTTTCTAAAGTACTCAAAATCGTCTTAAATCATTGGTGTGAAAATTCGAAATAAAGCTTCATCGTCTGCAATCACTTTTACATAGAAATGATTCTACGTCTCTTGACTATCAACATATTAAAGCTCTCTTTTCCACCACAGCGGTTTACTTCTTTTCTTTTTACCAATCAACGCAATTACTAAATATGTATGATGCTGCCGTGACTCCTTGCAAAGTCATAGCATACTAAACAACTGAAGTCGCCTTAATGGAATTATGTCTAGATGCATGCTACATGCTCATGCGACAAGACGCATGTGATCTAGGAAGACAAATGACGCATGCGACCTTTTAAAATTTGTGACTTATAGTCGTTAACCTTGAAGTAGGCGACAAGTGGATACATGTATCTTGCGTTATGTCGTTCAGTGTTGCCTCAATGGAATTGCTCAAACGAAGCAGTTAAATCCATTTTTAAGACTTTTCTTATCATAAAAAAAATAATGACTCAAACGAGAAGAAATATAGTCCCACAAAATATTATACATGAAGATGACATTGAAACGGTTGAAAAGTTTACATACCTGGGAGTAAAAATATATGCCGACGGATCAGAAGACGGAAAAATACGGAAGAGAATAACGCAGGCAAACAGAACTTATTTTGCCCTCTCCCATATATTTTGGTCTAAAAGTGTCCACCGAAATACAAAGATGAGAATCTATAAAACTTTAATTCGACCAATAACATGCTATGGCAGTGAAGCCTGGGTCCTGAAAGAAACATCCAAAACAAACTCTACACATTCGAAAGGAAAGTACTGAGGAGAATACTAGGACGCGTGAGGGAAAATAGTACAGGGCAACCTATCTTAAACTTATAAAATCAGCTAAAAAGTCTACTACCAGAACGGTCTGGGAAGCTCCAAAAATGTTGCAAAAGAAACTTGGTCCATAATAAACGATCATCGAAATAAAACCCACACTGCTCAAACATTTTCTCTTCCAGACCCTGAAAATCTAAATGAATACTTTGTTAATGTGAGTAAAAATATTACATCAACTATGTTGCCAAAACAAGATCCCATTTCCTATCTCTCTAATTCAAAAAAGGTCTCGAATTCATTCTTTATAAAACCAGTCGATAAATCTGAACTGATCCAAACAATCAATAGTATCAAAAACAAATATTCCTGTAGTACTGATGGTCTATCGATAAAAATTTTTTCTAATCTTCTAGAAAATGTGTTAGAAGTCCTCATCTCACTAATTAATGGTTCTTTTGAGAAAGGTAAATTTCCAGAGTGCCTGAAGACAGCCTTATTCCTCTTCATAAGGGTGGTGAAATATCTAATACCTGCAATTATAGACCTATTGCACTACTACCGGTACTATCCAAAATTATTGAGAGACTCATAAAAGCCCGACTTATGTCCTTTCTAGTTGAAAACAACATTTTATCACAAAATCAGTTCTGCTTTTTAAATAATAAATGCACCACTGATGCCATGTTTTCTGTACTACATGAGGTTTATCAAGCACTGAACAATAATCTTCACACTGCCACCGTTTTTTGTGACTACGCCAAAGCTTTTGATTGTCTAAATCACAACATTTTGATAAAAAACTAAATTTCTACGCAATTCGAGGCATTTCTTTAGATTTTTTCCAATCTTACTTGGATGATAGGAAACAACTGGTTAGAGCAAATGATACAGACTCTAGTCTCAAAAACATTGTATGTGGGGTACCTCAAGTTGAGTCCTCTACTTTCCTTATCTTTATTAATGACATCATTAATTTAAAAATCGATGGAAAAATCTTTCTTTTTGCTGATGATACCAGTATCACTTGGAGCAACTCAAATATTGCAACTTTTCATGCTACTATAACTTCTGATCTACTTACAATAAAAACCTTGTCTGACTCAAATTTACTCTCGTTTAACGTAGATAAAACAGTAGCATTGTCTTATAAAGGAGCTCTTCAACCCTTACCTCTTAATAACAGCCAGATCAGTATCGTTGATTCTGTAAAATTTCTTGGTATTTTTTTAGACAGCAACTTTAAATGGTCGATTTGTTACGGAATATCGATTTGTTACGGAAGAAACTCTCTTCAGCTTGCTATGCTATAAGATCTGTTTCGAATGAACTCAATTTAGCATCTTCCAAAATAACATATTTTTCTTTGTTTAAGTCACATCTTCTTTATGGTCTTCCTTTTTGGGGTTCTGGTACAGCTGCCCAATTCGATGTTATTTTCAAATTACAAAAAAGAGCAATAAGATATCTGTTTGGCCTCAGAAGAACAACACATTACAGAAGTTACTTCAAAGTTCACGGAATTTTAACCCTTCAATCTTTGTATATTTTATAAACTCTTTGCTTAATTCGTAAACATCTACATGTCTTTCCACCAAGACCTAATCATGACTACTTCACGAGAAATTCTACGTTTGACGTCTATTTGCCGACCCCGTCCTCGGAGTTAGTAAAGAAATCGATATTATATTCCGCAAAAAAAATGTAGAACCATCTCCCCCTACAACTAAAATCTGCACCATCTTTCCCAAATTCCGTAAACTGACAAAAGCCTACCTGTCTGAAAGACCATATTATTTAGTAGAAGATTTTTTTAGTCAATAACTAAGAAATTACAGTACCCTTTGCACAAGTAGTATTTTTATTATTTTTTTATCTAAAATATTTGGGTGTCATATGCAGCAGCTTAACTTTTTAACTTTTAAACCTTTTTTATTAATTATTAGGTAGACTATGCATTTGCAATTTATTTAAATTTTTGCAATTGATTATTTCTGTTTTAACTTCATTATTATTATTATTATTTAGATATATTGAAGATTTATGTAATTTTAGTAAATTGGATTGTTACTGTTTTGTTTTTTGACTATTTATAAGCTTTGTCGATAAAATTGTAAAATTTTTCATGGCAATAAAGCATATTTCTATTCTATTCTATAAAACGGAATCTTCAGAAGTCGATACAACAACGAACTTTATCAACTTTATAAGGAAGCACCCCTGTCAGACTTCATTAGAATACAAAGATTGCAATGGGCTAGACATGTGATAAGAATGGGAGAGGATAGGCTACCAAAAAGAGCACTGAATGCTAGAATGCAGGGAAAGAGACCGGTTGGAAAGCCAAGAAAACGATGGGAAGACACAGTAAATAGCGACGCACAAGCCCTTTTAGGAGTCTGTGTATGGAGAAGAGCAGCCACAGACAAGCAAGGGTGGAGGCAAAAAATAAAGGAGGCCAAGGCTCAATTTGGGCTGTAGTGCCGTAGAAGAAGAAGGAGATACAGGCTCATGCGACAAGACGCATGCGATCTAGGGAGAGAAATGAAGCATGCGACCTTTTAAACATTGTGGCTTAAAGTCGCAAACTTTGAAGCAGGCGACAAGTGGATACATGTATCTTGCGTTATGCCGTTCAGTGTTGCCTCAATGGAATTGCGCTTTTAGACTCGCTCAAACGAAGCAGTTAAATTAGGGTGACCAAATCATAAACTTAAAAAAGCGTGACACATTCAAGGAGCAGTAGCGCACCCAGAATTTTTCTCGAGTTGGGAGGAGGGGGCTGGCTTGGCCGTCGAAATTTTTTTCTATGGTTTGTGAAAGACAAGTTACATTTTGCTACTATTCTTTATATATTTTAAATATGCCCTAGGGGAAAGGAGGGTTTGGAGAGGTACCCAAACAGGTAGGGGAGATTGAAACATGGTTTTTTAGCTAATTTGGGACCTACAGTCGGAAAAATGAAAGAATACCCATGAACGATCACATCAGTCACATACAATCACATATTTTGTATTTGCTGTTCTTTTTCTATAAATAACAGACGAGAGAGATAGATTATTAATTATCTTAATAATATGTGATTGATGTGATCGTTCATGGGTATTCTTTCATTTTTCGGACTGTATAAATCCTTTTCAATTTACTTTTGAATGTGTAATTTATGTACGACCAAGACTGCGAAATAGACAGAAAACTAAAAAACTCCACCAGAATGACATGGATCAACAACTCGTCAGAACAAAACTGGGAAGAATACAAAATAGCGAGAAACAAAGCCAACTCAACAAAATAATATATATAATATCAGTAAAAACCATTGCAAACAAAATTGCAACAAAATAATATAGATAATATCAGTAAAAACCATTGCAAACAAAATTGGCAACGTGTATATAACCAAAGTACAACGGGAATAAATTTTAGAAATTGCCAACCACTAATTCCCAATGAGAGATGGTTTAAACAAGAATCAAATAGGCTATTTATAAAAACAATAAACAGAATGAGGTCAAATCACGCACTAACCCCAGCATACAAACACAGCATAGGTATCAGTGATAACCCATATTGCGCCTATGGTGGAATGGGAGATCTACAGCACCTCATATTGGAGTGTGGACAGTACAGACAAAATATTAAATTGATGTATGAAAAGTTAATTGATCTAAATTGTCCTTTACCTGTCAATTTAAACGAAATTCTTTTTCCAAAAAATAAGCAGACGTTAAAATGTCTTTACGAATATGTAACGTCCTGTAAATTTAAATTTTAAATAGGCTTAGATAATAAAATTAGAAATTGTAAAAATATCACACAAAATTGAAAAATGTATCCATTAATATATTATAACACCCTGTAAATTTAGATAATAAGTAGGCTTAGATATTAACTTAAAATTGTTATTGTAATACCATACAAAAAAAAAACAAATAGTCTGGCTAATTGGCTATGTCAAAGTCATTAATAATAATAAAAAAAAACTCAACAAAAAAAAGAAGAAAAAATACTGGTTTCGCTGGAGGATATTGAAAAAGACAGAGAAAACATCAAATACAACAATTTTACAAAAAAGTCAGAGCAACAAAAAATACGCCCACCATTAAAACAAGAGGACTAAAAAACCAAAAATGAGAAACCGTGTTTGAGGACAAACAGGTAAGCAGAATATGGGAAGAATATTACGAACAAATGCTATTGTGAAGGAAACACATGACGATGAAGAAGTAAGGCCATACACGATAACGACGAAGTAGAAATTTTCACTGAAGGAGACGTACAAAAACAAATATTAAAAACTTAAAAAACGGAAAAGCAGCAGGATACGATGAACTAACAGAGCAATAACTTTATTAAACACCACATATAATATTCTAACAAACATACTAAACCTAAGACTTAAATCATGCGCTGAACGAATATTAGGAGAATACCAGAACAGGTTTCGACCGGGGAGGTCGACGATTAATTCCATACATACAGTGAAGCAAATAATTCAAAAATCGAGAGAATACAACAGAGAAATATACCTAATATTTATAGATTTCAAAAGAGCTTTTGATGCAATCAATGTTGGGATGAATCAATGTCTTGGAGCAGCAAGAGAATGTTGGGATTACAGAAAAATTAAGACGTATGCTAACAGTGAGCCTAAAGAACACCAGAGCAAGGATCAGTTTCAACGGATCAACTTATAAGGAGATTTATGTAAAAAAAGGCGTGAAACAAGGTGACACTATCTTTCTGACATTATTTAATCTGATATTTAAAGTAATTATGAGGAGGACAAACTTTGCAAACAAAAACATTATTACAACATGCTTCAACTAGTAGCATATGCAGATGATCTAGTCATCATAGAGAAGGTGAAGATGACACTTATAAAAGCAGTTGGAAAATTACATAAGGCAGTGAAGATAATAGGACTAGAGATAAACCAGCACGAAATAAAATACATGACGATAGGGAAGCATGACACAACTCAGAAATATCTAATAACAAAGAACCATTTTAAAACTGTATCCACCTTTAGCTACTTGGAAGTACCAATTGGGAAAACCAAAAAAGAGAGAATAGAGGAAAAAATTCTGAAGGGCAGAAGAACATATGAAATGAATAGAAATATGCTGAGAAACAAGACTCTAAGTATAGTATGAACCTATAAAAGACCTTAATAAGACATGTTGTTACATAATATGGGATGGAAGCAACTAAAATGAAAGAAAAATAATGAGAACAATACTGGGCCACAATGTAACAAAAGAGGGAGAAATAAGAATGAAAACAAATGCCGAAATTGAAGAAAAATTAAAGACAGAAATATACTCACATACAAAAAATGAACACAATGCAAATACGGGACATTTAGGCGTCCCGAGAGACTTTTTCGGGACCCCGGGACAAATCGTTAAAAAACGGGACAATCCCGTTTTTACGGGACGTTTGGTCACCCTAAGTTAAATCCATTTTTAAGACTTTTGTTATCATTTTCAAAAAAGGACGGTATACTGGGGACTATATGGAAATTATTGTCTAATTCCAAATAGATCCCGCCTGAACTCTTAGAAAAATCGGACAAAAGAGATTACAATTTTTCGGTCACATGAAGTTAGGGGAAAGGCGCAAAATGTTGCCTGTCAAAATTTTCAATATGTTTCAAATGTATTCATTCTTTTCGAATCCTGAGAAAACTAATAAGTAATTTTGAAAAATTTAAACGCGAAATGAAAAATTACGTTATTACCGAGGGCCGAAAGTCCCTTAGATAAATAAAAAGTGTGTTTTGAATGAAATAGTTGAAATTAAAAATCACAATAAATTTTCTCTTTTATTTTCACCCCAGCAACTTATCAAAATAGATATTATAGAAGTTTTCAGACACTTTTGGCCCTCGGTAATAAAGTATTCTTTAATTCTGCGTTTAAATTTTTCAAAACTACTTAATAGTTTTCTCATCATTAGAAAAAAATGACTACATTTAAAACACATTGAAAATTTTGACAGGCGCCATTTTGCGCCAATCGCCTTAAGGTTATGTGGTAAAATATGTGGGAAAATGTAATAAGGATATCTTATAAAAACATCAGTAGAAAAAACACCTACAAAGCTAATTTTGGCGACTTCCAAACAGTGTCGCCCGCCTACAGTGCATCCTTTGCAGACCCGTTATCGCCGGAATTATACGTTGTTAATGCATGATCTAGTTTTATGATTTAATGGAAAATACGTAATTTATAAACATCCAATTTATTATAATAACAATGAACTGCGAAAATGGATTATGCCTTTAGACAGATTAAAGGGTTTTAGATTTTAGAGGAAATATTATTATCCTATTATTCTCCTACTTTTGCATGCTTTGTTCTGTGTATTATGGTCACATCAGTTTTAATCTTGCGATATTTATAAATTATTTTGAAAAGAGACT
Source organism: Diabrotica virgifera virgifera (assembly GCF_917563875.1). Taxonomy (NCBI): domain Eukaryota; kingdom Metazoa; phylum Arthropoda; class Insecta; order Coleoptera; family Chrysomelidae; genus Diabrotica; species Diabrotica virgifera. The sequence continues at coordinate 56,938,017 of NC_065451.1, forward strand.
GCTCCCACTATCTAATTATACACAACAAAAGCACATATGCTCTTACGAGTTGAAGTATTGTTATTGATGTTGGAATTTTGTTATGGTTTATACAATGGCGGAGTAAGGGTAAACATTGGTACATAACATTGTTAATTGTTAACATAAACTAGGTAACATTGTAATTAGGTACAGACCTATTATTCAGTCATGACATATTTTGCGTTTGGTAGTTTGGTTTCAAAGCATACAGTATGCTTTGAAACTTTACAGACTTTTAAAAAACATTTTAAAACACTTCGATTTTAATTTTTGATTGGCCATTATTACTATATTTATACAGTTGGAAAAATGAAAGATTACTCATGAACGATCATATCAAGAACCTATTTTGGATTTGCTGTCTTTTTCTATAATATCAAACGAAAGAGATATATTATTAAGATTATTCATAATCTATATCCTCGTTTGTTGTTTATAAGAAAAGACAGTCAATTCAAAATACAGTCTGTCCAATATACTTACCGTTGCACGTAAGCCGCCTAAACACGAAATGTTTAGGCGGTAGGTCTGTTCCTTTTTAGAATCATTTACCCGAGTACACGGGAATTACAGCCACTAGACATATTTTATTATATGCGCGTAGAAATAATATTGGAAGATTTCTATTAGTGTCCATTTAAAGAAATATACCCTAACTTATTTCATTTAATTTGTATAAGTGGATTTTCAAATTAAATGAAATATCGTCAAAAAGGAAACAAAAGTAGCAGTAGCAAAATCTAAAGCAGAAGCGTATTCAAACCTATACGATCAACTTGAAACCAGGGAAGACGAAGCAAAGATATATAAAATAGCCAAACAGAGAGCAAAGAAAGCAAGAGGTTTTAATCAGATTAGATATATCCGAGATGAAAATAATAAAATACGAATTCACGAAAAGGATGTCGAAAAGAGATGGAGAAAGCATTTTGACAGTTTATTAAATGAAGAATTTGACAGACAGCCTGTGGAGTTAACTGAGACAGTAACAGCAATGGTTACCAGAATAACAAACGAGAAAGTGGCTCAAGCGCTTCAAAAAATAAAGAAAGGAAAAGAAGTCGGACCAGATGATATTACTGGGGAAGTATGGAGAGCATTGGGAGAGACAGGAATAAGTTGGCTAGCAGGTTAATTTAATAGAATTTTGGAAGTTGGACAAATGCCAGACGAATGGAGAAGCAGTATATTAGTACCTGTCTACAAAAACAAGGGAGATATACAAAAATGTACAAACTACAGGGCTATAAAACTACTTAGCCACACCATGAAAATATGGGAGAGAGGTATGGGAGATATGGGAGATATATCTGATAATCAATTTGGCTTTATGCAGGGCAGATCAACAACAGATGCAATTTTCATTGTAAGGATACTGATGGAAAAATACAGGAATAAAGAGACCAACGCTCATATGGTATTCATTGATCTTGAGAAAGCATATGATAGAGTTCCTCGAGAAATTCTGTGGTGGGCACTCAAAAGAAAGGAGTCCCTGACGAATATGTAAAGATTGTGAGAGATATATGTATGAGAGAGTGACGACTAGAGCTAGGACAGGTGTGGGAGAGACTGATAAATTTCAGGTGAAAGTTGAATTGCACCAAGGCTTGGTGCTTAGTCCTTATTTATTCTCATTAGTTTTGGACCAGATAACAGCGAAACTACAGAGTAGCATTCGATGGTGCCTAGTGTATGCTGATGATGTAGTGTTAGTAGGAACTAGTGAAAGAGACTTGGAACAAAAACTGAAACAGTGGCGACAAGCTCTGGAGGAAAAAGGTTTAAAACTTAGTAGGACAAAAACAGAGTATTTGGAATGTTCATTTAAAGATGGAGTTACTACAAATAAAATGGTATCTTTGGATGGTAAACTGATTGTAAAAAGCAATAGTTTTAAGTACCTAGGATCGGTATTACAGAGTAATGGAGAAATAGAAGGAGATGCATGCAGTAGAATTAAGGCTGGATGGATGAAGTGGAAAGAAGCGAGTGGTATGTTGTGTGACAGAAAAATTCCAATGAAGCTGATGGGAAAATTCTAAAAAATAGCCTTAAGACCGGCTGTAATGTACGAAACTGAATGTTGGGCAGTGAAAGAAAAAAGAGGAACAACAAATGAATGTGGCGGAAATGAGAATGCTTAGATGGATGAGTGGAGTGACAAAGAAAGATAAAATAAGAAATGACTATATTAGGGGAAGTCTAGGTGCGGCACCAATTGATGCCAAAATGAGAGAGCATAGGTTAAGATGATTTGGTCATGTTCAAAGTCGAGACGTTAATCACCCAATACGAAGAATAGCTGAAGTGCAAATTCCTGGAAGGAGTAGGAGAGGAAGACCAAAGAAGACCTGGGGGAGACGATAAGTCAGGAAATGTTGGTAAAGGGGATTAACATTGATATACCCCATTCCACGGATATACGACCCTCTTGGATTATCGCGACAATGAATATTTTACTGTGCAAAACATGAAGAACGAAAGTAAATTGCAAATTATATTGTTGTTTATTGGAGTAATTATTAGAGCAAAACATTTTCGTACTTCTTATGTTGCACACTAAAATATTCGTTGTCGCGATAATCCAAAACAGTCGTATAATCGTGGAATACACCATATTATGCCCAAGATAGAATTGTGTGGAGAAATGCAATTAGGGGAGCCGAAACCGCATAGGGATAAGGCAAAGATAATGATGATGAAGTGGAATATAAAGCGTTTTTATAAAGCACACTTGTTCGGATTACACTCTAACAGAGGCATTTTGGCATAAATTGGTAACATTTATTTGACAGTTGCGGTGATGACACTTCATTTATTTTTAGGCTTTCTTCTTCTTCTTCTTATGCAATCCACTAATGGATGTTCGCGATCACGTTTGACCATTTTTCTCTATCCCTTGCAGTATGTATTAGGTCTCCTATGTTTTTTAGTCCTGTCCATTGATTGACATTACGGAGCCATGACATTTTCTTCCTGCCCACTCCTCTTCTTCCTTCGATCTTTCCTTCAATTAAGGTTTGCAGAAACTGGTATCTTTCATTTCTAATTAGGTGCCCCAGGTATGCCGTTTTTCTCTGTTTAATTGTGCACATCAGTTGTCGTTCTGTACCAATTCTTCTCAGGATTTCTTCATTTGTTATTCTTGCGGTCCAGGGAACTTTAAGGATTCGTCGATAGATCCACATCTCAAATGCCTCTAGCTTATTCATTGTGTTTATTTTTAAAGTCCATCCTTCCATGCCATATAGGAGCACCTACCATATATAGCATTTTGTGAATCTTAGTCTTAGGTTTAGGTCAAAGTCAGAGTTCGTAAAGACGTTTCTGAATTTCATGAATGCACCTCTGGCTCTTTCTATCCGACATTTAATTTCCATATCCGACATCCAGTCTTCACATAGCCAGGTTCCCAGGTACTTAAACTATCTTACGCGCTCTACATCTTGGCTGTTATATGCTAGTCTTGAATTTTGATGTTGACATAATTGACGGCTGATTATAAGGAACTTCGTCTTTTTTATGTTGATGCTAAGTCGCATGTTCTCGCTGTGCTCTCCAATTTTATTAAGAAGGTTTTGGAGGTCTTCTATATTGTCTGCTATTAAGACCGAGTTATCCGCATATCGTATATTATTGACCCAGGTACCATTTACTTTGATGCCGCTTTCGCATTCCTCACGAGCTTCCTGGAAGATACTTTCTGAATATAGATTGAACAGTAGTGGGGACAGAACGCATCCCTGTCTTACACCTCTGAGAATTTTTTGATCTTGCGTTGTTTCATTATCCACCTTGACGACAGCTGTTTGATTCCAGTAACGAGCCTCCATGCAACGAATGTCTTTTTGATCTATGTCGAGTTGTTTTAGTATATGTACGAGTTTATGATGTTGTACTCGATCGAAGGTTTTTTCATAATCTATAAAACACATTATTACATCTTTCCTTTGATCGTAGCAGTTCTGAGCTAGCACTTGGGTTGCAACTAGTACTTCCCTGGTACCCAGGCCTTTTCGAAATCCAAATTGTGAGCAACCAATAACCTTATCGCATTTTGTGGAGATTCTGTAGTGAAGAACTTTGAGGAATAATTTTAAAGAATGGCTCATCAGACTTATCAGTCGGTGGTCTTTACACTTTGTTGCGTTGTTCGTTTTTGGCAAAGGGATAAAGGTAGATACAAGCCATTGGACAGGGAATTTTCCTTTTTTATAGATTTGGTTGAAAAATCTTTGGAGTATCGTAATTCCCTCTTCATCTAACAATCTGAGTAACTCAACAGGAATTTGATCAAGTCCAACTGCTTTCCCGTCTTTCGAGGTATTTATTGCTCTAGTAATTTCTTCAATTGTGATCTCGGGACCAGATAGGTTGTTAATATCTATCACTTGTTCCTGAACGACTTCTATCTCAGGCCTCTCGTCTGCAAAGAGATTTTTGATGTATTTTTCCCATATGAATTTCCTCTTTCTATCACCTTGTGCCATTTTTCCTTGTTCATTTTCTAAGTTAGAAAACTTCTTTTCTCTGTATATTCCAGCTACCTCCTTTAGTTTCTTATGTAGATTATGGTCATCATGTTGTTTTTGTAACTGTTCCATTTCCTCACACTGTTTCTTTAGCCACTTATTTTTTGCCGTTCTTATCTCTCTTCTTATGCGTTGTTGTTGTTCTCGATATTTGTCTCGGTTCCCTTGGTTTTTATGTTTTCTTCTTTCTTCGAACATTGCCAGGATTTCGTCAGTCATCCAACTTTTCTTTTTTATTTTTTGTTTATAACCTAATTTACCTTATTACCTTATTTATGTTTATAACCTTATTTTTTGTTTATAACCTTTTTTTAACTGTATCCGTCATTGTTTCCTCTATGGCTCTCCATGCGTTATCCAAATTAACTTCTCTTTCTAGTTCTACTTTTGTATTCTTTGTTAGTTCTTTGTTTAATTTCATACTTAATTCTCTTCTGGTATTCTCATCTTTAAGTTTAGCATAGTTTATTGTTGGTTCTGGTTTGCGTCTTCTCATATTAGTGATTTTTATTTTTATTTCTGCTGAGAGAAGGACATGGTCTGATGGAACATCGGCGCCAGGGTATGTACAAGTTCTAGGCTTTACTATAAGTATTTGTTTTATTATATTTACTGTTTTTATTATTTACTTTAACGTAAGATTATAACTTAATTCTTGTTTTCTATTTCTAAAGTTTTTATCTCTTTACATTGATTATTAATTTGTTTTGTTGTATAATCCATTTCGCAATAATTATGTGATATATTTGATTTAAAGTGACTTCAAGAATTTTTTGTAATTGGGCAACAATGATGCTCAACTTAGATCTCTGACGTAGATAATGACGTGCAACGGTAAGTATATTGGACGGATAATATGTGCTTGATATGATCGTTCATGTGTAATCTTTTATTTTTCCGACACTACATAATATAATGTGTTAGACATTACATTATCAGTGTTGGCGTAATAACGCAATAGATTTTTTTAAATACAAAAGGAGGTAACAGGACACATCATTTCAAAGGTCCCCTATTCGGCTTTGCAACGATGCATTATTCGAATATTTATTTATATAGGATTACCTAACTAAAATTATGTAATTAGTCAAGTATGATGCAAAAGTATGGAAGAAATTCATTATTTCAGAAACAGGTGGCATTAAAAATATCTTAAAAGACCTCAATTTTAATTTTTAAATGGCTATTAATTACTATATAATGTGCTATTGCTGGAGTAATGACGCAATCGACGATTTTTTAAATACAAACCGAGGTCACGGGATACCTCGTTTAAAAGGTCTCCTAATAGTTATTGCAGCGAAAAAATTTTTTACGTTTTTTGCATTCCGGAAATCGTTTTCAAAAAAGATCAATAAGAAAATTGTGTTAAACAAGAGTATATAACCTCCAAGGTGTTAAGGAGGTCATGTATTATCAAATGAAATTGACATACTTGGCCGTAGTGTTGTAGGTAACAGCCATGCTTTGGCTGAAAAGATCTGAGAGTAGATGTTTTATGCCTTATTTTACATCAAATTAGGATTACGCTGCGTGTGGCTACATTATTTCTATGTGCTCTAGGCGGTTCTATGGATATGTTACCGTAAAAACCCGATTTCAGTTAAAACCCGAATTTACTAGGAAAAACTAGTTTTAACTACGCGCTTTAGACAATTCTAGTTTTAACTAGTGAAAACTAGAACTACCCAATATTATCAGTTAATTCTAGTTGAGACTAAACACATTTCAGTCAAAACTAGTTTTTACTAATTTCAGTAATTTCCAGATTCAACTCGGTAAATAATTTGCTACCCCGGTTGCTTGTAAATACTTTCTCTAAAACGTAAAATACTGGACAAGGTAAAACAACTAAATAGTTTAAATGATGCATTTACTTGAGTGCAAAAGAAACTAAATCTGAATGCTTGTACAATAGTAAAAACAAAACACTAATAAACTATCGAACAGTTCTTTGAATTTAGGAATAAAAAAAGGTGTGTGGAAGTATTTGTTTTTACCCTTATTTTTACAGAAGCAACTATGTATTAGTGTTGCAAGTCTTCTTGCATATTATGCAACGTGTAAATATATGACCTTCCCTTATAGCAGCGTATCTAGCAGCAGTTCTTACGGAAATATTTTCTTCGAGCACTTCTTTAGATGTCAAAAGCCTTTTATGTCAAATTCCGATCTGAAAAGAGAAATAAAATGTCCAAGGGTGGACAAGTATACTGAGTACAAAACTATACAAGCTACTCTTTCAAATTTGATGTTTAACATTCGGTTAGGGCAAATGGTAAATTATGAGAAGTAAACCAAAGAAAGAGAAATAACTTTTGTTCGTTAATTTATTAGACTCTCTCTTGTTTAAGCTAGATGTCCTTTTTCTTTCTTTTATTAATTTAAATATTGATTTTGGTTTTTTAATCATTTAACGTCGCAAATAGAACTAGGTATATTTTATAAAAATAAATTTTACATCCCAAGAATCAGCATCAAATAGGTAACAGGCTATTCTGTTTTTATATTATTCCATGTTTTTTTCCAATTTTGTGCAAGCCCTCTTAGGTTCTTTTAAGCACGACTCTAATCTTTCTTTCTCTTGGGTCTCTTCCTTTTGTAAAATCTTTTCCAAAAAACGTTTTTCCATGTTCTTATACCTCAGCGTTCAACCTGATCTTCGACGTTATCACTCATGGTGAATAATACACAGTATTGTAATACAACCAATTTAAACTATGCAGAAAAATCAAGTTTGCACACACTAGTTTGATACCAACCGGCCGCCTTCGTCAATAACACTAAGTACTTCGAACAAGCCAAATCGTATTTGTCTCTTCTTGCAACGATTTTAACTGGTACTTACATATTATTTGCTAGTACAGTGGAACCTCGATAAGTCGGATTCATCGGGACCACGGCCGATCCGGGTTATCGAAAATTCGAGTTAGCCGGAGAATATGGTAGAAATTAATAAAATACATATAATAAACAAACACACATTATAATTACAAAAATATAAAATACGTATCCACTGTACATCTAAATTACGTACAGTTGTATCCAGTATTGTTTATTTCTTGGTAAAAAACTCAAAGTTAACAAATTTTTGTTTTGTCTGATGAAAATCGGTCCGGGTTAGCCGGACTTCCGGGTTATCGGAGGCCGACTTATCGGGGTTCAACTGTAATTCCAGTAAAAACTAGTTTGAACTAGTATAAACTACTCTAAATAAAATTAGTTGGGATTTTTAGTTTTAACTGAATTTAGCAGTCAAATCTAGTTTTGACTAGTTAAAAGTAGAATTGTCTAAAGCGCGTAGTTAAAGCTAGTTTTTCCTAGTAAATTAGGGTTTTAACTAAAATCGGGTTTTAACGGTAACATATAATATGTTAGTATAGTGCTGTGTATTGTGTGTTGCATATGTGTTGTGTAGTATGGAAGATGATGAGCATCTCAAATTGTATCATCCCATCATCCGCTATTGTTGGTTTATTCTTGTTGTTCACTTCTTTAAGAGCGTAGGCACAACATTTAGAACCAATGCTCTTTAAATGCATTAATTTTTTTCGAATCCTGAGAAAGCTAATAAATATTTCTGAAAAATTTAAACGCAGAATGAAAGACTACATTATAACCGAGGGCACAAAATCCCTTAGAATAAACAAAAATTGTTTTTTGAATGCGATATTTGAAATTATAGACCACAATAAATTTTCTTTTTTCCACTGTAATTTATTAAAATAAACATTATAGAAGTTGTTAGGGACTTTCGGCCCTCAGTAATAATGTAATCTTTCATTCTGCGTTTTAATTTTCCAAAAATACTTATTATTTTTCTCAGGACTCGAAAAAATGAATGCATTTAAAAAGAAATGGCCCGAAATTTTGAGTATACGCTCTTAAGTATTGGTAACCAAAGGCTGCTGCATTCTGATGATTGGTTTGCTATACATTTTTCTTAATTTAGTAGGATGAAGTCTGCTTCTTTGATATTTCTCTTTTTTATGTAGGTATATTTTCTTCATTAACCAAGTCAACACGCCACCAAGCCACCAGACAGCTACACGGACTATTGTGGAGTAATAAAATAACAAAAGAAAATAAAAGAAGAATGTATAAAACAATAATAGAAAGTATTGGGTTGTACGGCGCTGAACTCTGGGAAATCAACCAAAGAAACAAGTCAAAAATCAAGGCTATGGAAATGAACTATTGGAGACGATGTTGCCGACTCACTAGACTTGATAGGGTGAGAAACGAAGATATTAGGAGACAAATGGAAATCGATCTAGATATAATAGACACAATCGAAGCCAAAAGACTTAACTGGTATCGACACCTTCAGAGAATGCCTGAAAATAGATGGCCGAAAAAAATAGAAAAATGGACTCCACCCACAAGAAGAAAACGAGGTAGACCAAGACGATCCTGGAGAGAAGATGTCGAAGATGCAATGACCGCCAGAGACTTAAAAACTGAAGATTGCTTCGACAGAAATCGCTGGAAATTAGGATGCGAGAAGCGGCGACAGCTGTAGAAGACTCGCTTATTACATATATATACCAAGTCAACAAAAAAAAAGTAGCCATAGATAGAGAAATACATCTACTATTCGTCAATCTGACTGGCATATGATACCGTGCCACCTTGTAGATTATGGCAAGTCCTGGAAAAATCCCCTATTAATATAACTCTAATAAATGCAGTGCAAAAATGCAATAACAACATCCAAGCAAACATAAAAATCAACAAAACAGATTATCTAATAGCTTCATGGTGAATAAGGGAGTACGATAAAGATGCAGTATATTGCCAACACTGTTTAAAATCTACATATATAAATGAGGTCTAGAATAAGTGGCGGAAATCATGTTCTGGAATGGGGATACAGCTAAACGACGACTCAACACTATACACACTGTATTTTGCTGACAATCAAGTGGTGATTGTCCAGGATAGAGATGATTTAATATTTATGACAAACCGGCTGTTTCGAGAATACAAACAATTGGGCCTATACGTTAAGATAGAGAAAACCAAATATAGTGCAGCCGATATGTGAAACAATTGTGCATTTAATGGTAGAAGTATATAATTTGGACCGCATATACTACACATATAAAGGTTCAAATTTATATATGAGGCCATCTCAGATTTTGCCATTTACAAAAATCGCGGGAATTCAAAATGCCGACTATACATATGTGACTAATAGCACGATAACTTTGAACGAAAAGTCCGATTTCAACCTAATTTGGTATATGGGTTATTTTTTGATGTACCTATAAGATCTAACTCATGAACCGGAAGAATGGGTTTACGAGAAGTTGTATTTTTGTTGATTTTTATGTAAAAATATGTTGTTACTTTTTCAATTCTTTCACCCTGTATATATTAATTTTTTAAAAAGGTAATGCCGCCATTGAAAAGAGCGTTAAAATATTTTTTAGGAAATATTTTTAACTTTTTAGTTATGTTAATTAACATGTAATAAATGCATAACTTATCTTTACATCTACCTATGTGCGGCAGATTCGTGCAAATATTATAAGATTTATTGTGCATTTAATGGTAGAATAATTTGGAACACATATTATACTACACATATAAAGGTTCAAATTTAGATATGAGGCCATCTCAGTTTTTGTTGTTTTTACAAAAATGGCGAGCATTCAAAATGGCGACTATACATATATGAATAATAGCACGATAACTTTTGAACGAAAAGTACGATTTCAGCCAAATTTGGCATCAAGGTGCTTTTTTTGATGAGTAAGATCGAGGTCTTGAACCGGAAGATTCGGTTTACCACAAGTTGTGTTTTTACTGTTTTTTTATCTAAAAACATGTTGTTTATTTTTCAATTCTTTCACCCTGTATATATTAATTTTTCAAAAAGTTAATACCGCCATTGAAAAGAGTGTAAAAATATTTTTTTGGCAATATTTTGAAGTTTTTAGTTATGTTCATTACCATTTAATAAATGCATAAGGTATATTCACATGTACCTATGGGCCGCATATTTATTTTGAATGCCCGCCATTTTTGTAAAAAACAAAATCTGAGATGGCCTCGTACCTAAATTTGAATCTATGTATGTGTAGTATGTGTGGTCCAAATTATATGCTTCTACCTTTAAATGCACAATAATTCTTATATTATTATTTACACAAATCTGCCGCTAATAGGCACCTACATGTGAAGATACGTTACGCATTTATTAAATGGTAATTACTAATTAATATAAATAAAGAGTTTAAAATATTTCCTGAAAAATGTTTGTCCGCTCTTTTCAACGCCGGTGTTACCTTTTTGAAAAATGAATATATACAGGGTGAAAGAATTGAAAAAATATCTACATATTTTTACTTAAAAAAATCAGCAAAAACACAACTTCTGGTAAACCCATTCTTCCGGTTCATGAGCTCGATCTTATACATCAAAAAAAGAACCATTGTACCAAATTTGGCACAGATTTTCGTTTAAAAGTTATCGTGCTATTAGTCACATACGTATCGTCGCCATTTTGAGTGTCCGCAATTTTTGTAAAAGGTTAATTCTGAGATGGCATCATATCTAATTTTGAACCTTAATATGTGTAGTATATGTGATCCAAATTATATGTTTCTATCATTAAATGCACAATTCTTATAATATTTGCACGAATCTACCGCACTAATAGAATATGTGTATACGCTGTGAGCTCGTACGTAGAGGGGATATTTACAAATTCGCGAGCGCCAGTAGTGGCAAGTTTGTAAACGTTTACCGGAAATTTGACATTAATGTCAAAGTGATTAATTTAAAATTAAAATTAGAAACATTAATTATAAAAAATATTAGTTGGTCAAAGCTGTGATATATATTTTTACCTTAAATATACCTACGTTTTAAATACTGAATTTAAGTTTTTTTAATGTTCCGTAATATGTAATTATAATTTAATCTAAAAATCTTAGCGCCATCTACACGATATTTGTGAAAGTATCCGAAGTAAGAAATTCATATTTTATCAATAGAACGTCAAAATGATTAGCAAAATCTTAAAATAATCGATTACGATTTAATTAATTTTTTGCGTTGTAAATGTTAAGCGCTAACAATTAAATAATAAATTTAAAAATTACCGGTGAAAGTTGAATTCGTAATCCGCTAGGAGCGCCACCAGCGAAGCTCAGAGCGTATAGAAGGACAGAAAAATGAGTTACAACTAGAGAATGTTTTAGTTATCGAGCCAAGATCTGATTATTTATACCTTGGAACGAGAATCCAACAAAGTGGAAGGACAGAATTCGAAAAAAAAAGAATTATAAAAGGAAAGAAAGTAATAGGAGCTTTGAACTCACTACTTTGGTCAAAAACTATGCCAAAAGAAAAGAAAACACAGTTATATTTAAAAGCGTCGTATTATAAAGTTATATTTAAAAGCATCTTTAAAAGCGTCGTACTTTATGGATGTGAAACCTGGCAACTGAATAATCGAACAGAACAGAAGTTGCCCGCAATGGAAATGGATTTCTGGTGAAGATCGGCCTGCATCTCCAGAGTCTCACATATAACGAATGAACGAGCACGAGATATTATGAATAGAAAAACAAACATAATAGAAGAAGTCTAACAACTTTGTTGGTATGGCCAGCCAGACAAAGAATGAAGGAACATCGACTCACAAAGCTGATAATAGAATGGCAACCCCCGGAAAGAAGGAAAAACGGCAGAAGGAAAACTACCTGCATAAGTGAAATCAAGAAAGCAATTTCTGCGAGAGATCTACGACCAGGACCAGGAGATTGGACAGATCGACGCGGCTGGAAAATAGGAACCGGAAGGCGCAGTCGGTGTTATATACAGGGTGTCCCGAAAAGATTGGTCATAAATTATACCACAGATTCTGTAGTCGAAAATAGGTTGATTGAACTTCACTTACAATATAATAGTGCACAGGAAAAATTACAGCCCTTTGAAGTTACAAAATGAAAATCGATTTTTTTTTATATATCGAAAACTCTCAGAGATTTGTTACTGAAAATGGACATGTGGAATTTTTATGGCACCAACATCTTAAAAAAAAATAAAGTGAAATTTGTGCACCCCATAAAAATTTTATGGGGGTTTTGTTCCTTTAAACCCCCCAAACTTATGTGTACGTTCCAATTAAATTATTATTGTGACACCTTTAGTTAAATACAATGTTTTTAAAACTTTTTTGCCTCTTAGTACTTTTTCGATAAGCCAGTGTTTATCAAGATATTTTGAATATTTGTCGAATCCACCACATATTTGTATATGGTTAAGTACGATTATTATATAGAGACCTGTTTATAATCTGAAAATTTATTTATAATTTACATCTTTAGGTATATTTTGAAAAAGAAGCTACATCTCGATAAAAGGTGACTTATGAAAAGAAAACTAAGAGGCAAAATTTTAAAAATATTGTGTTTAACTAATGCTACCACAATAATAGTTTAATTGGAGCGTACACAAATATTTGGGGGGTTTAAAAGAACAAAACCCCCATAAAATTTTTACGTAAATATATTGAAAAAGAAGCTTCATCTCGATAAAACCTTTCTTATCGAAAAAATACTAGGAGGCAAACAAGTTTTAAAAACGTTGTGTTTAACTAATGGTACCACAATAATGAATTAATTGGAACGTACACAAAAGTTTGGGGGGTTTAAGGGAACAAAATCCCCATAAATTTTTGTGGGGTGGACAAATTTCACTATAATTTTGTTTTAAGATGTTCCTGCCATAAGAATGATACATGTTCATTTTCAATAAAAATTCTCGAATAGTTTTCGATATATTGAAAAAAATCGATTTTCATTTTGTAACTTCAAAGGACTGTAACTTTTTTATGAGCACATTTGTACTAAGGTATGTTAGGTTCAATCGAACTATTTTTAACCCCAGAATGTGTGGTATATTTTATGACCAATCTTTTCGGGACACCCTGTATATTTCCTTTATTTCCTGTTTCTCATTGAAAATCACAAAGTCTCAACAAAGTAAAGTGTAATCCTCATTACAATAAATTATAGTTTAATCTTCCTTAAAATAATACTTAATATTTATATTATATCTCCTGAATTCAGTGGCGGATCCAGGGGAGGGCGATGGGGGCGATCGGCTCCCTCTCTAATCAAGTTATATATAAAGATTATAAAAATATTCATTTATTCGTTTATTTTTCATAGAAATTTAGCCAATCGGCCTCCCTCTTGGAAATGCTTGATCCGGCTGGATCCGCCACCGCCTTAATTTAGCAGGAAACTCAAAGCAATAAGCAGTTCTTTGTTCACTCGTACATTTAACACACTGACGGACAGTGCGTCAAACGTATAAGCAAGTGTTGTGACACTATATGTATTTTGCAAAGTACCTAGAATAGGGAAAAATGCAACATCTATAGTAGCCTAACAAAATAAAAAAACTCAAAATGTAAATTCGTACAGGTTAAAACCAATTTTATTTTAAAGTTTAGGTGGGTACAAAAGATATTTTCAAGAAAGTATCCAAATCATACAAGGGGATCATTGTTTAAATAATTAAAAAGGGGTCATTTTAGCAAAAAAAATACTTCTTTAACTGCTGAGGTAATCCACTTATCGATGAAGGTCTATGGGATTTTTTTCTGCAAAGTTGAAGAGAAAATCTTTCACATAAGACTTACTAAATTAAATTTGACCCCCTATTTATTTAAATAATTGTATATAAAACTTTAAAAACAAATTTGCAAAAAAATATTTTTAGCGTTTTAAATAAGCACTATAAAATATCTCTTTTTACAGACTAAGTTGCGCTATGTTACCAGTATTAAGCAAAAAAAAATTGGTCAAACAATATTTAATATTTTTTGAAATATTGAATTTGTTTATTAAATGTTACTATATTTTCAATTGCCAAAACGTGGTTGTTGCCAAAGAAATATTCACCTGCTTAAGATCTCATTATTTTTATTTTTATGTATGTTTTCTGTAAATGTATTAATAAATTCAAATTTCAATTAAACTCCCCCCTAAAATGGCATTTGAAAATTATTCAAATTTCTTTATAAATTGTTTTTTAATAACGTCGCGGTGATTAAGTATTTTGAAATGCCGTTTCGATAATTGGGTTTCTGGAAATTTTTTACTAATTAAGAATTTTTTTTTGTCGTTTTCTCTTCTTCTTTTTTTTCTTGGAGTTATATTACTACGGGCCCTTTTAGGGTTAAATTTTATTAAGAATGTCTAATCTCTGAGTTGTAGATTCTAGACCTAAAAATATTAAGATTTAACTAAAATCTCTTAAATAAAATGTGGCTACTTACTGAGTTACAGGGTGTTTTATTTAAAAATTTAAAAAATATTTTTACCAAGTACTTTAAAACTATTTGACGTATCCTTATCATACTTGGCAGAAAGTGTAGCTATTATATACCCTACTAAATTGTGATTAATAAACGTTTCTATTCCCAAATGGACTATTCCCAAATTCTACGCCACTGAGTGAATTACTATTTTAGCGAAATTTTTCGATTCTCCAATACTTTGTATGTAAATAACTTTATTGGTATCGATAAAGTCATCAGTTTGAGAGATCTTGGGAGTTTAAAATGAATGAATGAATGAATCAAAATAATTATGCCGTTTCATTTTTAACGTCCAATATCTCGAAAACTAATGACTTAATCGTTACCAGTAAAAAGTATATTATTTACATAGAAAGTATTAGAGAATCGAAAAATTTCGCTAAAATAGTAATTCCCTCAGTGGCGTAGAATTTGGGAAGGGTCAACCATTAACTATCCCCTGTCGTACGCCTCTGGTAGTAGCTAGAAACTTTTGTTTATCACAATTTAGTAGACTGTATAGTACCCACACTTTCTGCCAAGTATGATAAGCATACGTCAAATAGTTTGAAATTACTTGGTAAAAATAATTTTTAAATTTTTAAATAAAACACCCTGTAACTGAGTAAGTAGCCACATTTTATTTAAGTGATTTTAGACCAATCTTAATATTTTTAGGTCTAGAATCTACAACTTAGAGATTCGACATTCTTAATGAAACTTAACCCTAAAAGGGCCCGTAGAAATAAAACTCCAAGAAAAAAAAAAGAAGAGGAAAAAAAGACAAAAAAATTTGTTAATTAGTGAAAAATTCCCAGGAATCCAATTATTGAAACAGTATTTCAAAATATTTAATCCCGCGACGTTATTAAAAAAATAAATTATAAACAAATTTGAATAATTTTCAAATGCCATTTTAGGCGAATAGTGTAGGAAACAAAGGTTGAACCTTGCAAAATGGACACAAGTCCGGTTTTATTTTTTTTCTGGTATATCAAGGGGTGCTTATTATAAGACTAACTTTTTCTGAAAAAATTTCGCCCCGGAACCTCCCTTTTCACCCCTTTAAAGGGGGTAATTTGTGGTTTTTGCGGAACGTAGCCCTTCCTGTAACTTTTACAAAAAATTTCTTTTATAGAAATATGAAGAGAACTATATTTTCTACGATTTATTTCCAACACCACCTCTCTATCATCCACCGTTTAGCGGGGGTGGCGCCCTAAAGTTGACAAGTTTTTAAAAAAGATGTTTTAAAAAATATATTTTTCCCTAACTGTAACGGAAATTAAGAAGAAATCCTGCGGAAATTATTCACAAATAATTGACTGATTTTTTGGTATAGGTTTTACTTAAGGGTAATTGCCCTTTTTTTAATTACAGGGTGTTACATTTTAAAAAAACCTCTTTTTATACCATCTGAACCGTTTATGCTAGAGTAAAAAGACTTTCAGCAATTACCCATGTACTGGTGCTATTTACAAATTTGTATAATGCACCCCAATGTTTTCCCCGGAACCACCCAAAAAAAAGAAGAATTAATAAATAAATCGATTCTCTTGGAATCCTTCACACACAATGCCCTTTATTAATATGCTTCATACATCATTTTGTGTTGTGGACGTTGTTATTACCCATGCATGGACATCAAAAGCAATTTCCTAGTGCAACCCCTGAAGCAAAAAAAAATAAATAAAATGGGGGGTTGAAATTTTTTTTTGTTTTTTGCCTTTTGATCCATATGGGCATATGCTTCATCAATAGTGCTTTTCAAAAATATATATGGTTATTGCAACATCTCTGCGAAAACCACCCCTATCCTTGAAAATATACTGCAGAAACTACCCCTATCCCTTGCCGAGCATGTTTTTACGATTTTCTCATTACCTATGTATTCTTTTTAAACAAAACTTATACAAGGTTAAAGACCACTATTTACTCTAAAAATTATGTCATATTCATTTTTTCGTATAAGCAACCGTTATGGCACAGTGGCGCCGTAAACCTCATATATGCTTTGGCGGGCTCCAGTTTTTGTTTTTTTTCGTCATCTGTTCGTTTTATTGATAAAGTACTTATGCAAAATAAAACAACACAGTGTAACCTACAAATTATAACTTATGCACATTTTACATTCTTTGCTCCCCAAAGCCACAGTGGTGGCCCAAAATAAATTTTTGCATATTTTCGCCACCTACATGCATTTTATTGCATTAATGCTACCTTAACAGCACAATATTCACCCTTAGGTGGTCGCTACGCAGTGGCGGATCCAGGGAGGGGTGATGGGGGTGATCACCTCCCCCCCTCTCAAACCAAGTGATATTATATTCAAAGATTATAAAAATATTCATTTATTTTATAGAAATTTAACCAATTGGCACCCCCCTCTTAACGATGCTGGATCCGCCACTGTCGCTAAAGCATAAAAAGTCATTCTTATAAAAATAATATTAATATAATATAAGTATTTCTATAAAAATAAATGAATATTTTTATAATCTTCAAATATAATATCACTTGGTTTGAGAGGGGTGGGGGTGATCGCTCCCATCACCCCTCCCTGGATCCGCCACTGCTTAGCGACCACTTAGGGGTGAATATTGTGCTATTAAGGTAGCATTAACGCAATAAAATGCGTGTAGGTGGCGAAAATATGAAAACATTTATTTTGGGCCACCACTGTAGCTTTGGGGAGCGAAGAATGTAAAATGTGCATAGGTCATGATTTGTAGGTTACACTGTGCTGTTTTATTTTTACATAAGTACTTTATCAATAAAACAAACAGATGACGAAAAAATAAACAAAAACTGGAGCCCGTCAAAGCATATATGAGGTTTACGGCGCCACTGTGCCGTAACGGTTGCTTAAACGAAAAAAATGAATAGGACCTAATTTTTAGAGTAAATAGTGGTCTTTAACCTTGTATAAGTTTTGTTTAAAAAAAATGAATAGGTAATGAGAAAATCGTAAAAACATGCTGGATAAGGTATAGGGGTAGTTTCTGCAGTATATTTTCAAGGATAGGGGTGGTTTGCGCAGGGATGTTGCAATAACCATATATATTTTCGAAAAGCACTATTGATGAAGCATATGCCCATATGGATCAAAAAGCAAAAAACAAAAAAAAATTTTCAACCCCCCATTTTATTTATTGTTTTTGGCTACAGGGGTTGCACTAGGAAATCGCTTTTAGTGTCCATGCATGGGTAATAATAGCTTGCACAAAATGATATATGAAGCATATTAATGAAGGGCATTGTATGTGAAGGATTCCAAGAAAATCACTTTATTTATTAATTCTTCTTTTCTTTTTAATTATTTAAACAATGATCCCCTTGTATGATTTGGATACTTTCTTGAAAATATCTTTTGTACCCACCTAAACTTTGATATAAAATTTGTTTCAACCTGTACGAATTTACATTTTGATTTACATGTAGTGTAATTTTATTTTACTAGACTATAGATGTTGTGTCACATTACATCAATGGAAATTAGACGTCTATAGACGTTCTGTCCGTCAACGTGTTAATAGATGGTAGTAGGCCTCTTCTGGTATGCAATTATATTAAAAATTGAAAATTGTATTAGGTATCTTATTCTATTAGAATTTTATAACTTTTATTATTGTTTGTAGATTCTTCGTGAATTTAATAACATTGTGACGAAACTCAAAGAAAAACCAGATAGTATTGAACGAGTCTATGAGATGAGGGATTGGATAGAAACAATCCCGATGACTTTAAAACAACTAGAAGAAACTACTAGGAGATATGTTATGGTAAGTCAAATAATATAGATTATTTTTTAATTGAGCTAATCACAAAAAATCGTAATAGTCTAAGATGCGAATAGGAGGTCGAAATGTACCCATCTTCTTGCCGGATGAAACATTTTTTTTTATTAAATTTCATACATAGACAAACACAACCAGCATGGGTTGCCTATCAAAATCGTGTCATAGCCATCCTTACGGGAGGGACGAAGGGGTTGAAATCAATATTCCAAACACATTTTTTTTAAAATATGGTAGCATTATTTTATTTTTAAATTAGATAGGCATATTCAGTATAATTCACAGATTACTTAAGAAAAAATTTGTGGAAAAATTCTAAAAATTAAGACAACGGTGGCAAATTTTTAAAAGACACCTCAAAATATAATGAATTTTGCAGTGGACATCAGAAACATCATTGGATCAAGGCAAAAAAAAAAATCAAAAAGATTTTATTAGCTTATGAGTTTCTCGAGGTAGCGCTGTCGAGTCTTTTTCGTTTTATCTAATTTTGACTTTTTGATATCACTCAGATGTCTAAACAAAGAATTTTTTTTAAAGAAAGAGTGACAATCAACATACTTATTATTGTTAAACAAACAATAAGCATAAAACAAAAAATACCTCGACAGCGTTATATCAAGGAATGTCTACATAAAATATACAGGGTGTTTCATTGGGAAAGTAACATACGTTAACTGTAGAAAGAGGACACTTAGGCGATCTCAAAAATACCATACTTAATGCATCTTACTCCATTACTAACAAAGATACTGAATGTTTTATATATGTTGCCATTTTTTTAATTGGTTCATAACTTTTTAACCACACCGTATATTTATTTTATATTTGGCACGCAAATATAATTTAAGGTGTACAATAAACTAATTTATTTACAATTGTAAAAAATCCAGATCCGGATTAAAAAATATTGGAAAAATATTCCGACTCCAAAACAACACCCTGTACATTAAATTTTTTTAAAATGGATTTTTCGGTTGAAAAGAGGATGAAAAATTAAATTCAATGGTATAATTTTAATTTTCGGCAAAATGATTTTTCTGGTGAAATTTTGAATTTGAATTCGGAAATTAAGTGAATTGCGAGAGCTCTAAGTACAAAAAAATTGAAATACAGCTTACAACTTGTCAACCTCACTGTATATTGATTTTATATTTAACACGCGAATATTCTTTTAGGTGTCCAATCAATTAATTTATTTACAATTACAAAAAATCCAGGTACGGTTTAAAAAATATTGTGTAAATATTCCGACCCAAAAATACACCTTGAATATTAATTAATGGATTTCGCATTTGAAAAGAGGATGAAATACAAAATTAGTGGTATACTTTGAATTTTCGACAAAATGATTTTTCTGGTAAAATTTTGAATTTGAATTATGAAATTATGTCAATTGCGAGAGCTCATGTAGAAAAAAGTAAAATGCGACTTAATTTTAATTAATACCATTATTTAATCTAAATTGGTAAAATGTTTAATATATTAGTGTTTTTTATTATGTGTGAAAAATAGTTTTTGGCGAATATTCATCTTAAACTAATGAATAAATAATAAAGGGTCAATAAGAATACATCACTTTAATCAACAAAATAGCTAAAAATTATAACAAAACAACGAAAATTTGCAGTATAATCACTATTCAAAACTAAGGTACTTATTCAAAATTACCACCATCAAAAATTATTTTTCTTTATACGTAGGTACGGTACATTTTTTTTGTTAGATACCTAGCGCCATCTGTACTGTGTACTGTGTGTGTTGAGTAAGTGTCTTGTTACATTGCAAAGTCGACGTCATTGTCTTTGCAAAGAGACGCTAATTGTATCCGAACGTTTGCGGTCCCTCCGGTGAGTACCGATCCCACAAGGACAGAAACTATTTTCATTTATTAATTTATAATAAACGAAAAATTTCTGACGCTGGTGAGATTCGGAGCTTTCGATCCAAAGGTAGGCGCTCTTAACACTGAGCCACAGAGAGGGTCATCAAAAATTATTGTTATGTGTGCAAATGTTAATATTTTACCAATTTAGATTAAATAATGGTATTAATTAAAATTAAGTCATATCTTAATTTATTTTACTTTGAGCTTCGCAATTCACATAATTTCAGAATTCAAATTCAAATTTTTACCAGAAAAATCATTTTGCCGAAAATTCAAAGTATACCACTAATTTTGTTTTTCATCCTCTTATCAAATGCAAAATCCATTTTAAAAAAATTTAATATACAAGGTGTTTTTTTGGGTTGGAAAATTTATACAATATTTTTTAAACCGGACCTGGATTTTTATAATTGTAATTAAATTAATTGACTGGACACCTAAAAGAATATTCGCGTGTTAAATGTAAAATCAATATACAGTATGGTTGACAGGTTGTAAGCTGTATTTCAATTTTTTTCTACTTAGAGCTCTCACAATTGACTTAATTTCAGAATTCAAATTCAAAATTTCACCAGAAAAATCATTTTGCCGAAAATTCAAAGTATACCATTGAATTTAGTTTTTTATCCTCTTTTCAACTGAAAAATCCATTTTAAAAAAATTTAATGTACAGGGTTTTGTTTTGGGGTCGGAAAATTTTTCCAATGTTTTTTAAGCCGAACCTGGATTTTTTACAATTGTAAATAAATTATGGTATTGTACGCCTTAAATGACATTTGCGTGCCAAATATAAAATAAATATACAGTGTGGTCAAAAAGTTATGAACCAATTAAAAAAATGGCAAAATAGATAAAACACCCAGTATCTTTGTTATTAATGGATGTAATACCCATTAAGTATGGTATTTTTGAGACTGCCTAAGTATCCTCTTTCTACAGTTAATGTATGTTACTTTACCAATGAAACACCCTGTATACAAAATTCCAGGTGAGTTGGTTAAGTAGTTTTTGAGTTACAATATCTACAACATGAAAAAAGCAGTTTTGAGAAAAACGCGTTTAAAGTATTGTCAACTTTTATTTTCAATTTCTTTTTTATCTGTTAAATGGTAAAGTGATGCACACCGGAATATATTTTTGAATCGCGGAGTAGTTTACAAAAGAAAATAAGAACAGCTGTTGACCGTTTCTTACTACGCTCAAGCGCTCTGGCACGAACTTGCTGCAAAGCGAGTCGAAGGTAGAGAGGTAGGGAGATAGTGTTAAATCGCCCTACCTTTGACTCGATTTGCAGCAGGTTCACGCTAGTACGCTTGAACGTAGTGAACAACGGTCAACAACTGTTCTCATTTTCGTTTGTAAATTACTCCGAGATTCTAAAAATATGTTCCGGTGTGCATCATTTTACAATTTGAAAGACAAAAAAGAAATTGAAAATAAAAGTTGACAATACTTTCGCGTTTTTCTCAAAACTGCTTTTTTCAAAGGCTCTAGACATTGTATCTCAAAAACTACATAACCGACCCCCCTGGAATTTTGTATATATTTTCTTTAGACATTCCTTGAGGTAACGCTGTAGGGATATTTTTTGTTGTATGCTTATTTTTTGTTTACCAATAATAAATATGTTAATTTTCACCTTTTTTTGCAAAAAAAATTCGTTGTTTTGAATTCTGAGTGATATCAAAAAGTCAAAATTAGGTAAAACTAAAGAACTCGACAACATTACCTCGAAAAACTTATAAGCTAATAAAATCTTTTTGAATTTTTTTGTTTATCATGATCCAATGATGCGTTATGATGTCCAGCGCAAAATTAATTATATTTTGATGTGTCTTATAAAATAAAAATGTGTGTGTACCATTTTTATTTATTCGGCTGCAATACGAAGGAAAAACAATCTTACTTTTTAATTAGAATAAGGAGTGCAGCCAGTCCCTTTAACTGCAGTTTTCTGCTCTTATTGGAGCGTCATCAGAAGGAACGTAGGCACTGTTCTCCTTAATCCAATTAAAATGCATCGAAATGTTTTCCCAAATATTGCAGCCAAAATAATGGTAATAGGTGGCTAGCGCCATCTGGCCGTACAAAGACGAAGCAAGTTTTCAATCCTAATAGCAAATAATTAATATTGAAAAATATCAAAAATTACTAAAAGATTTTTAAATTGAAAACTTACTGGTACATCCCCATGTAAACGCCTCCAAGACTTCTACAATTTGCAAGTCATATGGATGCTGCAGTAAAGACGATAGGGAAGGAATTCTAAACTTTGCAATTCAAATCCCCCGTCTGCAGCTGGCTAGGAACTGAAAGATGCACCATAGTTACTCTACTGAGTAATAAGAAAATAAAATAAAAATGTGTGTGTACCATTTTTATTTATTCGGCTGCAATACGAAGGAAAAACAATCTTACTTTTTAATTAGAATAAGGAGTGCAGCCAGTCCCTTTAACTGCAGTTTTCTGCTCTTATTGGAGCGTCATCAGAAGGAACGTAGGCACTGTTCTCCTTAATCCAATTAAAATGCATCGAAATGTTTTCCCAAATATTGCAGCCAAAATAATGGTAATAGGTGGCTAGCGCCATCTGGCCGTACAAAGACGAAGCAAGTTTTCAATCCTAATAGCAAATAATTAATATTGAAAAATATCAAAAATTACTAAAAGATTTTTAAATTGAAAACTTACTGGTACATCCCCATGTAAACGCCTCCAAGACTTCTACAATTTGCAAGTCATATGGATGCTGCAGTAAAGACGATAGGGAAGGAATTCTAAACTTTGCAATTCAAATCCCCCGTCTGCAGCTGGCTAGGAACTGAAAGATGCACCATAGTTACTCTACTGAGTAATAAGAAAATAAAATAAAAATGTGTGTGTACCATTTTTATTTATTCGGCTGCAATACGAAGGAAAAACAATCTTACTTTTTAATTAGAATAAGGAGTGCAGCCAGTCCCTTTAACTGCAGTTTTCTGCTCTTATTGGAGCGTCATCAGAAGGAACGTAGGCACTGTTCTCCTTAATCCAATTAAAATGCATCGAAATGTTTTCCCAAATATTGCAGCCAAAATAATGGTAATAGGTGGCTAGCGCCATCTGGCCGTACAAAGACGAAGCAAGTTTTCAATCCTAATAGCAAATAATTAATATTGAAAAATATCAAAAATTACTAAAAGATTTTTAAATTGAAAACTTACTGGTACATCCCCATGTAAACGCCTCCAAGACTTCTACAATTTGCAAGTCATATGGATGCTGCAGTAAAGACGATAGGGAAGGAATTCTAAACTTTGCAATTCAAATCCCCCGTCTGCAGCTGGCTAGGAACTGAAAGATGCACCATAGTTACTCTACTGAGTAATAAGAAAATAAAATAAAAATGTGTGTGTACCATTTTTATTTATTCGGCTGCAATACGAAGGAAAAACAATCTTACTTTTTAATTAGAATAAGGAGTGCAGCCAGTCCCTTTAACTGCAGTTTTCTGCTCTTATTGGAGCGTCATCAGAAGGAACGTAGGCACTGTTCTCCTTAATCCAATTAAAATGCATCGAAATGTTTTCCCAAATATTGCAGCCAAAATAATGGCAATAGGTGGCTAGCGCCATCTGGCCGTACAAAGACGAAGCAAGTTTTCAATCCTAATAGCAAATAATTAATATTGAAAAATATCAAAAATTACTAAAAGATTTTTAAATTGAAAACTTACTGGTACATCCCCATGTAAACGCCTCCAAGACTTCTACAATTTGCAAGTCATATGGATGCTGCAGTAAAGACGATAGGGAAGGAATTCTAAACTTTGCAATTCAAATCCCCCGTCTGCAGCTGGCTAGGAACTGAAAGATGCACCATAGTTACTCTACTGAGTAATAAGAAAATAAAATAAAAATGTGTGTGTACCATTTTTATTTATTCGGCTGCAATACGAAGGAAAAACAATCTTACTTTTTAATTAGAATAAGGAGTGCAGCCAGTCCCTTTAACTGCAGTTTTCTGCTCTTATTGGAGCGTCATCAGAAGGAACGTAGGCACTGTTCTCCTTAATCCAATTAAAATGCATCGAAATGTTTTCCCAAATATTGCAGCCAAAATAATGGTAATAGGTGGCTAGCGCCATCTGGTCGTACAAAGACGAAGCAAGTTTTCAATCCTAATAGCAAATAATTAATATTGAAAAATATCAAAAATTACTAAAAGATTTTTAAATTGAAAACTTACTGGTACATCCCCATGTAAACGCCTCCAAGACTTCTACAATTTGCAAGTCATATGGATGCTGCAGTAAAGACGATAGGGAAGGAATTCTAAACTTTGCAATTCAAATCCCCCGTCTGCAGCTGGCTAGGAACTGAAAGATGCACCATAGTTACTCTACTGAGTAATAAGAAAATAAAATAAAAATGTGTGTGTACCATTTTTATTTATTCGGCTGCAATACGAAGGAAAAACAATCTTACTTTTTAATTAGAATAAGGAGTGCAGCCAGTCCCTTTAACTGCAGTTTTCTGCTCTTATTGGAGCGTCATCAGAAGGAACGTAGGCACTGTTCTCCTTAATCCAATTAAAATGCATCGAAATGTTTTCCCAAATATTGCAGCCAAAATAATGGTAATAGGTGGCTAGCGCCATCTGGCCGTACAAAGACGAAGCAAGTTTTCAATCCTAATAGCAAATAATTAATATTGAAAAATATCAAAAATTACTAAAAGATTTTTAAATTGAAAACTTACTGGTACATCCCCATGTAAACGCCTCCAAGACTTCTACAATTTGCAAGTCATATGGATGCTGCAGTAAAGACGATAGGGAAGGAATTCTAAACTTTGCAATTCAAATCCCCCGTCTGCAGCTGGCTAGGAACTGAAAGATGCACCATAGTTACTCTACTGAGTAATAAGAAAATAAAATAAAAATGTGTGTGTACCATTTTTATTTATTCGGCTGCAATACGAAGGAAAAACAATCTTACTTTTTAATTAGAATAAGGAGTGCAGCCAGTCCCTTTAACTGCAGTTTTCTGCTCTTATTGGAGCGTCATCAGAAGGAACGTAGGCACTGTAGAATTCCTTCCCTATCGTCTTTACTGCAGCATCCATATGACTTGCAAATTGTAGAAGTCTTGGAGGCGTTTACATGGGGATGTACCAGTAAGTTTTCAATTTAAAAATCTTTTAGTAATTTTTGATATTTTTCAATATTAATTATTTGCTATTAGGATTGAAAACTTGCTTCGTCTTTGTACGGCCAGATGGCGCTAGCCACCTATTACCATTATTTTGGCTGCAATATTTGGGAAAACATTTCGATGCATTTTAATTGGATTAAGGAGAACAGTGCCTACGTTCCTTCTGATGACGCTCCAATAAGAGCAGAAAACTGCAGTTAAAGGGACTGGCTGCACTCCTTATTCTAATTAAAAAGTAAGATTGTTTTTCCTTCGTATTGCAGCCGAATAAATAAAAATGGTACACACACATTTTTATTTTATTTTCTTATTACTCAGTAGAGTAACTATGGTGCATCTTTCAGTTCCTAGCCAGCTGCAGACGGGGGATTTGAATTGCAAAGTTTAGAATTCCTTCCCTATCGTCTTTACTGCAGCATCCATATGACTTGCAAATTGTAGAAGTCTTGGAGGCGTTTACATGGGGATGTACCAGTAAGTTTTCAATTTAAAAATCTTTTAGTAATTTTTGATATTTTTCAATATTAATTATTTGCTATTAGGATTGAAAACTTGCTTCGTCTTTGTACGGCCAGATGGCGCTAGCCACCTATTACCATTATTTTGGCTGCAATATTTGGGAAAACATTTCGATGCATTTTAATTGGATTAAGGAGAACAGTGCCTACGTTCCTTCTGATGACGCTCCAATAAGAGCAGAAAACTGCAGTTAAAGGGACTGGCTGCACTCCTTATTCTAATTAAAAAGTAAGATTGTTTTTCCTTCGTATTGCAGCCGAATAAATAAAAATGGTACACACACATTTTTATTTTATTTTCTTATTACTCAGTAGAGTAACTATGGTGCATCTTTCAGTTCCTAGCCAGCTGCAGACGGGGGATTTGAATTGCAAAGTTTAGAATTCCTTCCCTATCGTCTTTACTGCAGCATCCATATGACTTGCAAATTGTAGAAGTCTTGGAGGCGTTTACATGGGGATGTACCAGTAAGTTTTCAATTTAAAAATCTTTTAGTAATTTTTGATATTTTTCAATATTAATTATTTGCTATTAGGATTGAAAACTTGCTTCGTCTGTCTTATAAAAATTTGCCACCGTTGGCTTATTTTTCAGTATCTTCAGTATTCACTTCTTTCAGTATTTTCAGTATAAAAAATTATGTTTCAGCCTTGAGGGGGTTGTGTCACCAACAGAATATTTTTTCCTTATTTCTCTGAACTAATACGTTGACCCCCCCCGCGACAAGGGATAGATAAATTGTAAAATTGTAAAATTCTAAATTTTTATAATAGATTTTTTCAATAAATTAAATTAAATTTTAATATTGCACTATGTAATAACATTTTTATTTTTGTTTTTTTTTTTGTATACTTTAGTTACAAACATTACAAAATTTCTTCTTCTTCTTCTTTTTTGTGACCGTTATCGATAATTTAATATTATGTTGGCTACCATATTCGCTATCGTGATTTTATTGACAACAGCACTAAATTTTCCTGTAGTTGACTTCTCGTATAATTGTCTTATATTTTTTAACTTTGATGAATCTCTTCTACCAGGTCTACGTTTACCTTCCATGTTTCCCTGAATCATCAAATGCAAAAGTTCATATTTTTCAGGATGTCTCATAATGTGACCGAAGTATTCCATCTTGTCTCTCATACGCAGATCTCAAAGGCTTCCAAACGCTTAACCTCACTTAGCGTCCACGCTTCCAATTCATACAGTAGCATTGGAAATATATAGCAATATATCGTTCAATCGAGAAGGTATACTAAGATCATGCCTGCAACATATTAGTCCAAGAGGCAGCGCTGAAAAATCTCTTTGAATTTACTAAAGCTAGTAGAACAAGCAAGCGAAACGTAGAACAGGGGTTACTGAGAGGGTATCAAAGTTGCTTTCTTACGAAGATAATTAAATCCATTTACTAAGGCTGAAAATCAGTACACACATTCTAAATTGAATATAAATAAAAGTTCTTATAGTCGGTCAGCTGTATGACGGGACAGAGCCGGTCGGTCGGCACCAATGAATGTACAGGGTTATTCACTATACAGGGTGATTGATTAGTAGGGTAAAGCTCAATAGCTCCGCTATAGTAATAAATAGCAATAAAATTTATTAACAAAAATTTTAGCCACTTTTGAGCTCCACATTACAAAATTAGTTAGAATGTTAGAGGTGTTCGATAACACAGTGGCAGACCTAACTTAATTTTTTTTTTAAATAGAACACCCTATATTTTATTTTATATTCGAAATCCTGTTAACTTCTCCATCACAAAAATATAATGGTTTGTTATGTTATACAGGGTATCTACAAAGTTATAACCAATTTTGTATGAAAATCGTAACAAGTTGAACTCCCTGTATAAATAAAAATAAGCAAAACAGCAATGGTTTATTAATGCCATATTTTTTTATTTATTGTCAAAATTTTTAAGAATTATTGATATTGCTAATTTTCTTTATATCAAATACGCAAGTATATTATTTTCTCAGTTATAGTCAAAACGCAAGTATATTATTTTCTCAGTAATGTTAAATGGAACACCCTGTATTTTATATCATTATTAAAAAGTAACGTTAACGTACTTTAATTTTTATATAACGTTCCCTATGCCCAAATTTATTAGTTTTCGAGATATTTTCATTTTTCAGAGCAAATTATTTTAGGTGTTTAAATTTATCTAAATTTTTAGTAAGCCATGAATGAATTGACAATTGAAGATTACCGATTATTTATCAATCCGGTAATCAATGTAACACTGTAGCAAATAAAGAAATAAAAATAATTTATTAGTAATACATTTTACAAACAAAAACACAACCACTATATGCAACATTTTTGAAACAATTAAAAACTGTCTTTTTATGTAAATGCAACAAATAAACAAAGAAAATTAGTCATAAATTTTACAAAAAAAAACACACACAAACACAAAATACAATATTTTGTGAAGACAATTAAACACTACTTTTGTATGTAAATGTAACAATGTAACAAATAAAGAACGAAACATAATTTATCAGTAATACATTTTGCAAAAAAACATGTTTGAAAAAATTGGAAGCTACTTTTAATAAAATATTTTTAATATTTAATTACATAAGGTGTCCAAAATTATCTCCTAATACATTTATGTACGCCTAAAAACGATCATTGAATGAGCTACTTACTCTACGGAGCATTTGTAAATTAACACATAGAAATACACTTTGTATTCTATTTTTTATCTCATCCCTTGTTGTTGGAAGTATTTTATAAACTTCATTATTAACGTAACCCCAAAAAATCAGTCCAGTTTATTAAATTCTGGTGATTTGGGTGGCCACGCTGCTGGTCCATTGAAAAATCAAAATATCTCGAAAACTAATAAATCTAGACATAGGGAATGTTATCTAAAAATTAAAGTACGGTAATGGTACTTTTCAATAGTGATATAAAATACAGGGTGTTCCATTTAAAATTACTGAGAAAATAATGTGCTTGCGTTTTGACTCACCCTGTATTTGATATAAAGAAAATTAGCAATATCGACCATTTTTGAAAATTTTGACAATACGTTAAAAAATATGGCATTAATAAACCATTGTTGTTTTGATTATTTTTATTTATACAGGGAGTTGAACTTGTTACGATTTTCATATGAAATTGGTTATAACTTTGTAAATACCCTATATAACATAACAAATCTTCATATTTTTGTGATGGAGAAGTTAACAGGATTTCGAATTTAAAATAAAATATAGGGTGTTCCATTTAAAAAAACATAAGTTTGGTCTGCCACTGTGTTATCGAACACCCTGTAACATTCTAACTAATTTTGTAATGTGAAGCTCAAAGGTGGCTAAAATTTTTGTTTTAACTTTTATTGCTATCTATTACTATAGTGGAGCCATTGAGCTTTAACCTACTAATCAATCACCCTGTATTTTGACCCCCTCGTAAATTGCTTTATTTACAGAATTAGTAAAAAATAAGTTATTCGATTTTTAAATTATGATTTTTTTACGTATATATCGTACTAGTGACGTCATTTGAATTTATCGAATTTGAGAGAGTGGTTTGGCTGCACCACTAATGAACTTTTTAGGTCAGCTGTAAACAAAGTCAGGGTAGCCTTGATGATTTCCAATCTCCGATAGGAGAGGCAGAAGAAGAAGAAGAAGTTACGTCATCCATTTGGGAGTGATGACGTAATCGACTATTTTTTTAAATGGGAATAGGGATCGAGTGCTAGCTCATTTGAAAGGTTATTCAATTCCCTATTCAGTATTATAAACATTAACATGAATAATTATACAGGGTGTCCAAAATTTTTTTTTAATTAAATTAATTGTTTAATTAATACTTTAAAATTTTTTTGGACACCCTGTATAAATAATGATCTTAATGTTTATAGTACTGTAAGGAGAATTAAATAACCTTTTAAATGAGCTAGCACACGACCACTATTCTCATTTAAAAAATAGTCGATTACGTCATCACGCCCAGATGGATGACATCACTAGTACGATATATGTGTCAAAAAATCATAATTAAAAAATCGAATAACTTTTGTATTTTACATTTTTTTTCTAATTCTGTAAATAAAGCAGTTCACAAGGGGGTCAAAATATAGTGAATAACCCTGTACATTCATTGGTGCCGACCGACCGGCTCTGTTCCGTCATACAGCTGACCGTCTATAATATCTTTTATTTATATTCAATTTAAAATGTGTGTACTGATTTTCAGCCTTAGTAAATGGATTTAATTACCTTTAGTGCAGTCACTGAAGGTTTTCACCTCCGATTTCGTTGAACCTCTATCGATTTTCATGAAAATTGGTGAGTAATTAGAGGATACCTCAAGGAACAAAGGTGACATGATGCCAACTTGTGCTTTTACCCTGGGGATGGATTTCACCCCCTTCTCGGGGGTGAAAATTATTTTATTAAAAATAATACCATAAGTCGATAGAGGGACAAATTCTAAGCAAAATTTGTTATATAAAGTTATTAAAATAAATCAACACTTTTTGAGTTATTTCGTAAAGAAAATGCATGTTTTAAATCGGTTTTTCACGTATAAATCAAAATCTATAAGCTTTTACAAAAAAGTTATTATTACTGAAATTGAAGATAATAAAAAATTAAATACATTCCTCGTATAAATAACTAAACTAATGTTAGTTCACAGTGAGTTATTGGCAATTGAATGTGTATTTTTTTCGACGAATACTTAAATCTAAGTATTCAAGCTTAAATAACGGGAAAACGATGCAATGTATAAAATATTCCTGTTAAACATTTGCCAAAGTACTTCGGAATACCTATCAAATGAGCTTCAGAACAAGGTAATAGCGTCAAAATTAAGCAAGTTATAATGAAAATAAAAGAATGGTTTCGAATTTTTTAGGAAAAAGTGAAAAGTAAAACATACACCATTTCCACAATAATGAAAATTTATAGTAATCCTTACAAGAACTTCTTTATATTAGCATAAGTAATGTGTTCTATAATTTTGACTGGTTTAAAATGCATATTTTTGAAAAAAAGATGTAATTTAAAAAAAATCGTAATTTTTAAAATTATTGTAATTCTCATATTCTTTTGATAATAAATCCAAAAATACTCAATATACGTAAAACTATGTATAACCAAATTTTAGTTTTTTCTATGCCAAATATTTGGACTGTTTAACTATTTCTATAGGGTAAAAAATAACCGAGATAGAAACGTTTAAATCTTAAATTTTGCTGCGGGAACCATGCAACCGGGGTCATTTAAGCTTTTATTTTTAAAAAAGTAAGGAGTTTAAAAGATTAGTTTTAACGTGCTTAAATAGCGCTTAGAATTATCTTTCAAACAGTTTTTAGATAAACCTGATATCGTAAATACTAACGAAGTTATTAAAAAAAAAACCATAACATTTTTTGGAAAACATTTTGAAAGATAAATTTTAAAAAAATTTTGGAGCATAAATGTTGAATACTTAGAGTTTTTTACTCGCCGAAAAAAAAATATATTCAATTACCTATAACTCACTTTTATTTAACATTAAAAGGTTTTTGTAGTAATGTGTTTATTTAATTTTTTATTAGCTTTAATTTTGATAATAATAATTTTTTTGTAAAATCTCACACTTTTTGAGTTATTGATGAAAAATAGGTTAAAAACATGCATTTTTTTTAAGAAAAATTAAAATCTTTGATCTTTAATAACTCAAAAATTTTGATTTATTTTAATAACTTTATATAACAAATTTTGCTTAAAATTTGTCCCTGTATCGAATTATGGGGTTATTTTTAATAAAATAATTTTCACCCCCGAGAAGGGGTGGCATCCACCCCTAGGGTAAAAGCGCAAGTTGGCACCATGTCACCTTTGTTCCTTGAGATATCCTCTAACCACTCACAAATTTTCTTGGAAATCGATGGAGGTTCAACGAAATCGGAGGTAATAACTCGTATTCGCCTTCAATGACTCCACTACTTCGTAGGAAAGCAACTTTGATACCCTCTCAGAAACCCCTGTTCTACGTTTCGCTTGACCGACCGCAGTATGTTTCTCTACACAATCACAGTAATCAACTGTGAACAATTTAGCTTTAATAAATTCAAAGAGATTTTTTAGCGCTGCCTCTCCGTCTATATGTACATTGAATTCATCATTTTTACTTTAGCTTGGATTTTTTTTTATTTAGTAAACCGCGTCAACCATGAAAGGTTTTGGCGGGGAAGAATTGTACATAAAATCAGATGTTTGCTTATAACAACTAATTACAATTGAGAACTTAAGCTGATTTTTATATTAGATTATACAATTTAGTTAGTTATGTTAGTTATGTTTAGTTTAGTTAGCTTGGATTTATATTATTCGGATTTTAATTTCTACAATTGGATCCTAGCTCTGATTGATATTACTGTCGAGATAAAAGAGTTTTTTTTTTATTCTATTCAACATGGCATCTTCGACCTTTATACCATCATTTTGTATACAATCTTGCTTGCTAACTATCATATATTTAGCTTTTTATAATAACTAGTTTATCTTTTTCACCAAATTTTGTAAGTTTAATCTGCAATTAGGTAGCACTGATGTATCTTCGGCATATCTAATATTTTTTACGGTTATACCATTAACAATAATAGGTGACCAATAATAGTACCTACTTTTGGTTTCTTCATGAATGCTTTCTTAAAAATTTCCTCTAAATACAAGCTAAAAGAATATAGGCGACAGTATACAGCCTTGTCTTACCGTTTTATATTTATTTGATCTGCCAGTTCTTGTTCCACATTATTCTTGTCACTTGGTGCTTGTATAAATTTGTAATTATTCGTCCAGCTGTTTTTAACATGTCTAGGATTTTTTCTTTTAATACTTTGTCACAAGCCTTTTTAAAATCCATTTCACAGACGTATACATTTTGATTTATATCGCTGCATCTCTGAATCAGTATTTTGATACTCAACAAGGCTTCTTTCGTACCAAAACCATTCCTAAATTCGAATCGAGTGCTAATTGTCTCCTCTAATATTGTGCCTATTCTGTCTTACTCGCAGGAAAATCTTCAAAACGTGACTCATCAGCGTTTCTTTCTATAATAATCATTCTAAATTAATATCTTATTATTTTCAGGAATATGAGATACTAGACATATTCTGGTATTCTCTACAAAACGAAGATTTTGCCAATAAATGGATTGCTATCGGATGGCCTTTGAAAGTACAGCAAGAAGCCGAAGCTACGGAAATCTTCTTGAAAGAAGAAGAGGAACGGTTCTATAAAATCCAGCTCAACGATGAGTTTTCTCTACAAGACCGAATCGACACATTGACTGCACAAGTGGTGGCTATGTCACAGCTAAGAGATTTTGCGAGGGTAAGATAATGTTCCTCCATGTCTATGATCATCATCATTCTCTTTGCCATTATCTCTATGCGGAGTCGGCTTATCTAATTGCACTTTACCATAAGTTTCTATCTTGGATCATATCCTACTTCTACTCTACTTCTTCCAGAAACCCGCAGTTGAACAATTCTTAATACTGGTCCTAGGTATTTAAAAATCTCATTTTTCACAATAGTTTCACCATCCAAAAATATGATTTTATTTGTAGAACTCACTTCTTTAAACGAACAATACAAATTCTGTCTTTGGTCTACTAAGTTTTAATCTTTTCAATTTAGTCTTTCCCATCAAGGGCTTGTCTCCACTGTTCCAGTTTTTGTTCTAAGTCACCTTCTCTGTTTCCCACCAACAACACCACATCTAAAACTAACGACAATAAATACAGAGTTGGGCTAAAGAATGGAACCAAGCAAATATCTTTGAAACGAAAAGAACAATATTTTTGAAACTTTACATGCAAGTACAGTGACGCAAAACGCATCTGTTGCTATACTTTTTGTTACTAGTTCACTTCCGGTTTCACCGGAAATACCCTTAGCTTATTTACTTTAAATGGGACACCCTGTATATTTTTGCAGATTTTAAAAGAACTTTTTATTTGTAATTCATAAATACCAAGTTTGGAAGAAAAACTATTAAAACAAGAAATAAATCTCTTTACAGTTAAAAAATAGGTTAATTTATTTACGTTAGACCAATGATAATAAAAATAAACAAAAATCATTTCAAATGTTGAAAATGCCCGCCATTCACCTCTTGAAAACGTGCAAGCCTATAAATAAATTCTTGAGTCACTCTTTCCAGAATTGCTCTTCGTATTAGATCACATTCATCAATTATTCTCTGTCTCAAATCCTGCAAGCATGTTGGTCTATTAACGTAAACCCGTGATTTTAGATAACCCCAAAGAAAAAATTCTAACGGGTTGAGGTCGGGAGAACGATTTGGCCACTCTAGGAATCCTCTACGTCCAATCCATTAATTTGGAAAATTCATATCCAAAAAATCCCTAACCCGTCGATCATAGTGGGGAGGCGCTCCATCTTCTTGAAACCAAAAATTTTGCGGTAACTGGCCATTCTGTTGAAGTGCAGGAATAATTTGGTTATTTAGTAAATTTAAATACTTGTCACCATTCAAATTTCCGTCTATGAAAAAAGGGCCTATTAGTCTATTTTGAACAATTCCCATCCAAACATTTAACTTTTGTGGATGTTGGGTATGTGCTTCAATAATCCAACGAGGATTCTCATTCGACCAATACCTACAGTTATGGCGGTTAACGGTTCCATTTAAGCAAATAGTTGCCTCATTGGAAAACACTACATTACTTGCAAAATGTTCGTCATTGTTACAAATGTCCATCATTCGTTTGCAAAACTCTAGCCGTCGGTCAAAATCATCATCTGACAATTCTTGAACCAATTGTATCTTATACGGATGATATTTTTCCATTTTCAATATTCTCCTTACAGAACGTTGACTTATTCCATGGTTTAGTGCCAAATTTGTTGTGGAAGTTTGAGGTGATTCCTCTAAATCTATTGCAATATTTTGTTTAATAACTTCGTTCGTTGCAGTTCGTGGTCTTCCAGTTTTTGGCAAATTTTTGACTATTCCAGCTGCATTAAAACGTTTCAATGTTTTAGTAACCGTTGAACGTGATATAGGATTTCTTTCAGGATGCAATTCATTAAAAATATTACACACCTCGTCATGAGTTCTAACACGATCACCATGACCGATTATCATTAATATTTCAATGCGATCTCTTTCACTTAAATGAACCATTTTGAATAAAACTTATTTCTGTCAATTAGTTTAGTAACAGTTACCTACTATGCTAAATTCAAATAAATACAACAATAGTTTTAGTCTATAGTATGGATGGTAGTACTCGTTTGTTTTTAATACAAAAAATTATCTACAGACACTTTTCAACTATTTTTTTCTTCCAAATTTGGTATGTATGAATTAAAAATAATAAGTTCTTTCAAAATCTGCAAAAATATACAGGGTGTCCCATTTAAAATAAATAAGTTAAGGGTATTTCCGGTGAAACCGGAAGTGAACTAGTAACAAAAAGTATAGCAACAGATGCGTTTTGCGTCACTGTAATTGCATGCAAAGTTTCAAAAAGATTGTTCTTTTCGTTTCAAAGATATTTGCTTGGTTCCATTCTTTAGCCCAACCCAGTATGTACTAAGCATAGAGCCTTGGTGCAATCCTACTTTCACATGAAATTTATCAGTCTCTTCCACATTTGTCCCAACACTGGGTGTTACTCCCTCATACATATCTCTCAAAATCTTTACATATTTACCGGGGATTCCTTTCTTATTTAGTGCCTTATAATGAAAATTGCATCTGTTGTTGATCTGTCCTGCATAAAGCCAAAATTGATTATCAGATATTTTGGGTTCTTCACGTGTCCGTTTATCAATTGTTCTTTCAAATATTTTCATGGTATGACTAACTAGCTTTATGACCCTGTAGTTTGTGAATAGAGATATACCAATGTGTCTAAAACGTAGAGTTTATGACAAACGTATCTTGCCTGTAACTACATATGGATTGGAGACCATGGCCTTTACAAAGAAAACCTTAGAGCAGCTCAGTACAACTTAAAGAGCGATGGAGAGAGCCATGCTAGGGATTAGTTTGAGAGACAAAATTCGAAATATCGACATTCGTGAAAGAACAAAGATTACTGATGTCGCAGAACGTATAGCAAAGCTCAAGTGGCAATGGGTCGGACATGTTGCCCGAGATAATCCCGAAAAATGAACACAGAGACTAACAAACTGGAGACCAAGAGAGAACAGGCGAGGAGTAGGCAGACCGCAGAAGAGGTGGGCAGATGATATCCAACAAGTCGCGGGCAAACAGTGGATGAGAGTTGCCAAGAGTAGAAATCGATGGAAGCAAATGGAAGAGGCCTATGTCCAGCAGTGGACGAACACAGGCTGAAGAAGAAGAAGAAGTTTGTGCATTGTTGCACATCTCCCTTATCTTTGTAAACTGGTACTAATATACTACTTATCAGGTCGCCTTGCATTTGTTTAGCTTCAATGATTCGATTGAATAAACTTGTTAGTCAACTTGCTTCTGTCTCTCCTAATTCTCTTCACACTTCCCCAGGAATTCCATATGATCCAACTGCTTCTCCTTTCTTTATTTTTTAAAGTAATTGAACTATTTTCATTTTTATATTAGCAAGATTCACGAATAAGATGTAGGTAAACTACATAGTTGCAAATGTCATAAAAATAATCCCAATACAATAGGCTCGACACTCGTGTTTATAGAACCAACGTCATCATTCAGACTACTTTTATAATATAGGTAGGTAATTCTTAAAAATTGAAATTAAATTCTAAATAAAGACAATAGCGGTAAGAATAACAAGACACTATATATATAGACACTAATTTCTTTTTAAGAAAATCTCGTCGTCTGATAAAAGATAGGTACTATCAACCCCACCGTTATCCAAGGTTTTTTTGATATGTTTTTATTTAATCGTTTTATCTTCCTAGAAGTTTGTATGTAATTATTAAACTTATTTATACATGTGTCATATGCAATTTGAGAATCTATATTGTTGATATAAATTTCATTTCAATGTTCATTTTTTTAAAGCTGTGTTAACTTTCCGATATTAAAGGTTTTAATTATGACTGGAGATTTGGATGTAGAAAATTTTTGAATTTTATTATTTGTAAAAACACCTGGCGTAAAGTGATCAGTCATGTCAGTATGGGGTGACCAAACGTCCCGTAAAAACGGGATTGTCCCTTTTTTTAACGATTTGTCCCGGAGTCCCGGAAAAGTCTCTCGGGACGCCTAAATATCTTGTATTTATGTTGAGTTGACTTTATGTATTTGACTATATTTTCTCTCTTTAATTCTTCTTCAATTTCGGCATTTGTTTTCATTCTTATTTCTCCCTCTCTTGTTACATTGTGGCCCAGTATTGTTCTCATCCTATTTTTCTTTTACATGAGACTATCTTTCTCTTTATTGGTAATCGGCGTTGTTTCCATCCCATATGTAAAAACCGACCTTATTACGGTCTTATATAGGTTCATCTTTGTTCTCTTAGTTAGAGCCTTGCTTCTCAACAGATTTCTATTCACTCCATATTATGTTTTTTTGCCTTTCGGAATTCCTTCCTCTTCTCTCTTTTCCGGTTTTTCCTGTTGTTACTCACAGGTAGCTAAAGGTGCATACAGTTTCAAATTTATGGTTCTGTGTCATTATATTTTTTTAAGTTGTAGTGTCGTCCTTCTCTATTGTTATGCATTTTGTTTTGTGATAATTTATCTCTAGGAGGTACTATTCTCTTCGCAACCTTATCTTCTAATTTTCCTACTGCTTCTATAAGTGTCATCTTCGTCTTCGCTATTTATAATGACTAGATCATCTGCATATGCTTCTAGTTGAAATTGATCTCTAATAATGTTTTTGTTTGTCCTCCTTATTATTATTTCTAATATAAGGTTACATAGTGTCGGGGACATTAAGGCACCTTGTTTCAGGCCTTTGTTTACATCTTCTTTTTGCATAGACATCACTCTGTCTGTTTTTTCAATGTGTCTGTAGTAAGTTGTCATTCCATCGTTTTCGTGGTCTTCCCACTGATCGTCATCCTATTGGGGAACCGTCTCTCGCTGTCCTGACTACCCTATTTGTTGTCATTCGGTTTATGAAGTCATTCCATTCTATTTTTCTGTTTTTAATCCAGTTATTAATGTGATCCACCTTGCATCTCCGTCTTATATCTGCTCTTCTGGCTATGTCCCATAGAGTTTTACCATCGATTTTTCGAAGGGTTTTCATCTCCGCTGTTTAGAGCAGTATTT
The DNA here is from genome assembly GCF_917563875.1 of Diabrotica virgifera virgifera. NCBI lineage: Eukaryota > Metazoa > Arthropoda > Insecta > Coleoptera > Chrysomelidae > Diabrotica > Diabrotica virgifera. The sequence continues at coordinate 56,976,545 of NC_065451.1, forward strand.
TTGTCCTCTCTGTGTCGGGTCGTGTTTCTGCAGGGTATGTCATTATTGGTCTGCTAACTGTTTTGTAAATTCTGCCTTTCATTTCTTTCCCGATATTTTTATTTCTCCATATTGTGCCATTCAGGCAACCTGCGGCTCTGTTTGCTCTATTCACTTGATCTTCCACTTCTGTTTGGAGCCTCCCGTAGCTAGATAGTGTGATGCCTAGGTATTTAAATTCCATCACTTTTTCTATTATCTGACTTTCCAGCTTCAATTTACATCTTATTGGTTCTGCTCTTATAACCTGCATTTGGTCTTTTTTAAGAAAATTAACATGTTAAATTTTCTGGCGGTTATGTTAAATTGGTGCAGCATACGTTGTAAATCATCTTCAATTTGAGAGATTAAAACATTAAATAGATTAAAAGATTAAATAGAAACTCGGAACAAAAAGTAAATAGTAGGGGCGACTGAACACATCATTGTCTAAGTCAAGTCAGTACAAGTTTTTTAGTAGTCTGATGTCTTTTCTATCTAAACCGACTTAAAATAGTTCTAATATTTTTCTATCTGACAGACTGCCGATATAGCTTTAAACATGCGAAAACTGTGGAAATCTATGAAAGAAGCCCAAGAACAAGGACAATTGCTCAATCAAAGGCAAAAACTCTTTGGAGTTCCTGTTGTACCGTGGGAAAACCTCATCAGGTTAATGAAGGAGTTCGAACCTTACAACAATTTGTGGGGAGGAGCATCAGGTAAGACATAAGATAATCTAACATTACCAAAAGTATTCAAAAAGGGTTTGAAAAATGTAACTTAAACATTAGAGAGCGAGAAATGTTTTAAGACACATGAATTATTGGAATTAACAGCGTAGGCGAAAGTATTTTACCTGTATACCTATTGTTTCCATCTTTACACGCAAATTACGTGTAGTAAGATTCGCACTAGTATGGAGATGTAAACATTAGTTGACACTAACATAAAGGTGGCTATTTCGTTCAGTTTTTTAAAGTTTTTGGATAACCGTTACTTACTTTACCGTCTAATCGCTTAAGTTATTAATTCAGATAATTAATAGGATTATTTTTTAACTAACTATGTATTCAGTGATTACAATAATTTATATAGGTAACATACAGTCGAACCCGCTTATTGGAATAGCCTTAGGCCAAGCAAAAATATTCTTATAACTGGGATATTCTAATAACCGATCATTTGTGGCTAGCCGTAATAAGTGTACCGAATATACGTAAAAAATATGTGTATTTATAAGGGTTTAGGTCTTTTTATATCAATAATACAATAGCGTAACGTATTTATTATAAAACCAAATTACATTATATTATGTGGATGCACACAGTAATTAATATGAGATGTATGCAATACATATATAGATTATGTAAAAATTTTCGTATTAAAATACATAATATACTTAATAAGAAAATTATTCATTTAGTCTTGAAAAATAATCGATAATTGTAGCTTGTTTTTTTGTTACATAAAATACTAGTCACTTTTGTTGCTCTGATTTATAAAAATTAGAAAAATTTACAATGGTTTGGCCATCCCGAAAACGTTTTATAACTCTACAAGCGATTAGGATGGGCGAACTGTTTCTTAAAAATTTTATAACAAACAACTAGGTGGAAATATGTATAGTTTGTAGACAAAGGAAATTATTTTACGACTGAGTTTGTCGGTAAACGATTTAATTGGTACTCGTAACAACGTAATACAATATTTTTTCTACGACCGTTTAATAATGTGCTCATTATTCGCTATTTTTTCATAGATAATAGCACTCATTTCTGTACCCGTGAGTAATGGGTCATTACTCACGGGCTGAAGTTGGATTCAAGTGGCGCATGCCACTTTTAATATTAATCGTATATAAACTGCAAATAAAATTACTTAAAATTAGTTTATTTGATATAACAATTGGATGTAGTTATGCATAAAAGAACCAAGCCAAAATATATGAAAATGAGCTACGACACGTTTTATGTATTTCAATTGAAAAAATATAGCAGTGTAGTTTGAATTATGTAAGCGTTCATTTATGGATAAAACCTATTTATTGGTATAAATGTAGGCTAATGTAATGACCATAGTTTAAAAAATGTTATTTTGTTTTTGTTATGTGGCTTGGTTCTTTCTTGCATAATCTGAATACCTGAATTATAAATTCGAATACTGGAACCATTCTGATATTTATTCAATATGAATAAAAGTAACACTTTGGAAGGCAAAATATTTTATATATTAAATAAACTACATATACTATCCGTCAAATTGAAAATATAAGTTAGCGTCGTAACCATCAAGATAATCTTCAACATTAGTATCACTTGTCAGAGTAGTATAGTGGTGCTTAACGTCTTCAAGAATAAGATGTAGTAAAGATGAGATGTCTTCAAGCTTTTTGGGTGATATTGGTTTGCCCACGGGCAACAGTTGAGTTACAGATGGCCAAAAGATATACCTTGTATTAGATACAGTCGGAAAAATGAAAGAATACTCATGAACGATCACATCAATCACATATTATTCAGATTATTAATAATCTATCTCTCTCGTTTGTTATTAATGAAAAAAAAAACAGCAAATACAAAACATGTGATTGATGTGATTGTTCATGGGTATTCTTTCTTTTTTCCGACTGTATGTAAATAAGGTCTGCCTTTTAATTTCTTTGAAATATCTACTTGAACAACATAGTCTTTCCTGTGTGTGTTTTGGCACACGCAATTCAAATGAAGCCATCTGCAAAAGCTCTTTAATAAGTACCAAAAAATTTTTTCATTTGCATTTTCGTAACCTACGAGGGATTTTTTACGACAGTTTGTTTATATGTGTGTAATCGTCTTCACTGTAGATTATTTTTATGTAACTTAAGTGCCTTTTCCATGTAATCAAAGGGAACCAACTCCTCTCGTTCCTTTATTCAGAATTCCGGAACCGTGTGAAATAACTAAGTATGAAATTGGCATAAAGGAACCAACCCCTTTAGTTCCTTTATGCAGAATTCTGTAACTGCGTTTTAGTGTATACGTAAAGGTACTATCCCACAGATGGAGCGACTACGCACATAAATAGGTTGGTTCTGTTTTGCATTTTATAGAATGCGAATTTTTATAATCGAAAACTTCATTACCTCTAAACTGCAAAAATGTGGGTTGGTTCCTTTATGCAGAACTACATCCAATTATTGTAATTTATATCAATAATTAATTTCTAAAAATCTTTAAATGAATTTTAACTGTAACAATCAGTCGTGTGATGGATGACCGAAGTTAAATTTAACGTTTGAGTTAAAGTTAAGATAACTCTCAGGAATAACGTGCCCATAACTATATAGGTAAAATTTGGTGTGATGTATCGCTCGCAGTTATGAGATAGTTATATCATCAACGTTATACCGGGTGTCCACTTATATTTTCCCCCATTTTAACTGCCTATAACTTCTAAACGGCTCAAGATAGAAATATGCCGTTTTCACTGAAATGTTTTATTTAAGTAAAAGTTTTGTCTGAATGGATTGCACTTTTATATCGCTTTCAAATACGAAATAAAAAATGGCGGATTTTTGAAAAAAACTTTATTGACTTTTTTTAATGTAACACCCAGTATATTCTTTTGTAAATTGAAAGAAAGGTCATTCACCTATCTAGCGATATAAAGTTTTTCAAAATCGGTTGTCAAATCACTGAGTAATTAATTTTTAAAATGAGAGGTGCAACGTGGATATCACATACCTAAATAACATAACTAAGCAAGTTATGTGATTTCCACATTGCATCTCTCATTTTAAAAATTAATTGTTCAGTCATTTGACAACCGATTTTAAAAATTTTTATATCACTGGATAGATAAATGACCGTTTTTTCAAGTTTTTAGGTAAATGACTATTTTTTATATCGCTTTTAAATAAAAAATGGCGGATTTTTGAAAAAAAAACGTTGTTGACTTTTTTTTATTAAAACACCCAGTATATTTTTTTGTGTCTTGAAAAAACGGTAATTTATCTATCGATATAAAAATTTTTAAAATCGGTTGCCAAATGACTCAGAAATTAATTTTTAAAATGAAAGATGCAATGTGGAAATCACATAACATAATATCATTTTGCTCAGTTATGTTATTTAGGTATTATGTGATATCCACGTTGCACCCCTCATTTTAAAAATTAATTACTCAGTGATTTGAGAACCGATTCTGAAAAACTTGATATCGCTGGATAGGTGAATGACCTTTCTTTCAATTTACAAAAAAATATACTGGATGTTCTATTAAAAAAAGTCAACAAATTTTTTTTTTAAATCCGCCATTTTTTATTTCGTGTTTGAAAGCGATATAAAAAATTCAATCCATTCAGACAAAACTCTTACTAAAATAAAACATTTCAGCGAAAACTGCATATTTCTATCTTGAACCGTTTAGAAGTTATAGGCAGTTAAATTGGGGGAAAATATAAGTGGACACCCGGTATTAGAAAGAAGTTTTGAGGAACAAATTTTGAAGTAACAAAGAGAACCTTATGTACAAATAGTACAAGTTGGAGTGAGCGCGAGAGATTGTTCCGAACATACCCGTTGTCGGCTACCGCCGATGACCGAACAGCAAACAGCTGTTTGGGTTCGTTGGTGTTTCTAAGGTGCTTTTAAACGGTAGATAGAAACAGGGTTGCCAGATTGGTGTATTTTCCCAAAATTTTGGGTTAATTTGAAAGCGTCTATTGAAATTTTTCTAAGCAGGAATTGTAGTGGGATTTTTTGGAGGCGGAAAATTATGGATGGTTTTAAGGGGTCATGGTAAATTAAATTTGCGAATGTACATAGAACTGTATATTATACTCCCATATAATCGAAGACGATAGGAACTATGAATTATTTCCATGGCCGTCGTTGATATGGTAGTATGAATTTTGCTTTACTGTTCTCTTCATTTTACTAATAATTTATAAAAATGCGGCAACAATTTAAATTTGGGGACTTTGGGGTATTTGAGCTTCAATTTCAGGGAATTGCAGTTTCTAAGTGAGGGATTTATAAAATATCATCTGGCACCTCTGGATAGAAAGCTCAGTAGGTACTTAAAATAAAATTTCAACTTATATCGCTCGATTTGATATTTGTATAATTTTTAAAATTGTATTACCTTTCTATTCTTAATTATTAAATCACTAGCTTCTAAATTCACTTGATTTCTGTCTAAAAACAAGTCAAAAGATGAACCTAACCTTGCATAACTACATAGTTATCTCATAACTTGAGGTTTAACGTCGCGTTATAAAGTGACCAGATAACTCAAGAACTGTCAAGAAATAACGCAAATAGTTAAGTTAAATATGATACATCACACCAATTCTATGATTATAACTTAACTACAGGATAACTTTACGTTAAAGATAACTTCTGTCATCCATCACAGGGCAGAATGTCAGTATATTTTTTACGTTTATAACTTGTTTACTAAAAATTTTGACGTTTATCATTTATTTTAGTGACAGTGACATTAGCCCAGTTTGTTTGTGTTTCAATTGGAATTTATAACTAACTAGCTGACCCGGCAGACTTCGTACTGCCTCAATAGATAAAAACAAACTGTTGTATACAATAAACTTAAAATTAACAAAAGGAATTCGTAATTAATAAACAAAAATGCTCGATGTGAATGAGGTTTTATTATTATTTTTAATTAATTACACATGATGTTTGAAATAATAAAGTTTAGTTAGAAGTAACAAAATAAAGTTTGTAGTGCAACAGTTACAATCTTAAATTTGTTTATCTTATAATGAATATAACAGCTTTATTATATCTACATTCAAAACAACCATCTATTTATTATTAGGTTCGGGGAGATTCCAAGTCTATAGGTGTTGATTAAATAAAATTAAATTCAATTAAAATTAAATAAAAAGTAAATGAAGTAAATTAAAATTAAATGAAATTGAATAAACGTAAATAAAAATAAAAAAAACTGAATAAAATTAAATACAAATAAATAAAATCATATTAACTTAAATACAATTAAATAAAGTTAAAAAAGAATTAAATAAAAATAATAAATAAATTAAAAAATAATAATAAAATTAAATAAAAGAAAATATAGTCTAATAAAAATAAATAAAATTTAATAAAATGAAATAAAATAAAATAAACAAAAATAAATAAAATACTTAAACTAAATAAAATTAAACAAAATGAATTAAAATTAAATAAAATTTTATAAAATAAACAAAAATAAATAAAATACTTAAACTAAATAAAATTAAACAAAATGAATTAAAATTAAATAAAATTTTATAATTTGCTGCTTGTTCTTTTCGTGTGCTCAGAATTTTTCTCCTGCTTACGGTTCCGTTTAGAGATATTTTTTGAAAATTTCGCAAAATTAAAAAATTCATATTTTGCCCAATTTGAGTCCCAAAGTTAAACTGTGCCACTTCTCTTCTATGAAATTTGTCGCTCGTTCTTCTTCTGTCCTCAGAATATTCCTACGGCTTGAGATATTGTATTTCGGACACCGATTGTGCTAGACAAAAAATTTTAGTACGGTTCTGCTCGGAATTCAGCAAGGAGTCTACCTACTTAATTTCATATTTTTCACGTCATTATTGTGAGAGTTACGGCGTCATGGGCAACCCCCTAATGACATACGGGTATGAAATATAGACAGCAACCTACTCCCAGTACAGTCCAATATACCTGCAAAATTTCATAAAAATCGGTTAAGTCGTTTCGGAGGAGTATGGTAAAAAACACTGCGACCGGCGAATTTTTATATAGATGTAAAATATTTAAATGGCTATTAAAAAATAACGGTCTGAGATAAAAAATTGAAAATTTAGGATTGTATGTATCTTTTGCTTCTACATCTCATAAAAATAGTAAAAAACGGTTTTTCCAAAAATTAAAAAAATATATCAAGGGGGGCAACACCCCTTATGACGTACGGGTATGAAAGTCCATATTATCCTATTCCCAGACCGCTAGAATATACATGTAAAATTTCATAAAAATCTGTTCAGTCGTTCTCGAGTTATAAATGGTGTAACTAACACAACCTCGACTTTCTTTTATATATATAGATGTAAAATATTTAAATGGCTATTAAAAAATAACGGTCTGAGATAAAAAATTGAAAATTTAGGATTGTATGTATCTTTTGCTTCTACATCTCATAAAAATAGTAAAAAACGGTTTTTCCAAAAATTAAAAAAATATATCAGGGGGGGCAACACCCCTTATGACGTACGGGTATGAAACTCCATATTATCCTATTCCCAGACCGCTAGAATATACATGTAAAATTTCATAAAAATCTGTTCAGTCGTTCTCGAGTTATAAATGGTGTAACTAACACAACCTCGACTTTCTTTTATATATATAGATGTAAAATATTTAAATGGCTATTAAAAAATAACGGTCTGAGATAAAAAATTGAAAATTTAGGATTGTATGTATCTTTTGCTTCTACATCTCATAAAAATAGTAAAAAACGGTTTTTCCAAAAATTAAAAAAATATATCAGGGGGGGCAACACCCCTTATGACGTACGGGTATGAAACTCCATATTATCCTATTCCCAGACCGCTAGAATATACATGTAAAATTTCATAAAAATCTGTTCAGTCGTTCTCGAGTTATAAATGGTGTAACTAACACAACCTCGACTTTCTTTTATATATATAGATGTAAAATATTTAAATGGCTATTAAAAAATAACGGTCTGAGATAAAAAATTGAAAATTTAGGATTGTATGTATCTTTTGCTTCTATATCTCATAAAAATAGTAAAAAACGGTTTTTCCAAAAATTAAAAAAATATATCAGGGGGGGCAACACCCCTTATGACGTACGGGTATGAAACTCCATATTATCCTATTCCCAGACCGCTAGAATATACATGTAACATTTTAAAAATCTGTTCAGTCGTTCTCGAGTTATAAATGGTGTAACTAACACAACCTCGACTTTCTTTTATATATATAGATGTAAAATATTTAAATGGCTATTAAAAAATAACGGTCTGAGATAAAAAATTGAAAATTTAGGACTGTATGTATCTTTTGCTTCTACATCTCATAAAAATAGTAAAAAACGGTTTTTCCAAAAATTAAAAAAATATATCAAGGGGGGCAACACCCCTTATGACGTACGGGTATGAAAGTCCATATTATCCTATTCCCAGACCGCTCGAATATACATGTAAAATTTCATAAAAATCTGTTCAGTCGTTCTCGAGTTATAAATGGTGTAACTAACACAACCTCGACTTTCTTTTATATATATAGATGTAAAATATTTAAATGGCTATTAAAAAATAACGGTCTGAGATAAAAAATTGAAAATTTAGGATTGTATGTATCTTTTGCTTCTACATCTCATAAAAATAGTAAAAAACGGTTTTTCCAAAAATTAAAAAAATATATCAAGGGGGGCAACACCCCTTATGACGTACGGGTATGAAAGTCCATATTATCCTATTCCCAGACCGCTAGAATATACATGTAAAATTTCATAAAAATCTGTTCAGTCGTTCTCGAGTTATAAATGGTGTAACTAACACAACCTCGACTTTCTTTTATATATATAGATGTAAAATATTTAAATGGCTATTAAAAAATAACGGTCTGAGATAAAAAATTGAAAATTTAGGATTGTATGTATCTTTTGCTTCTACATCTCATAAAAATAGTAAAAAACGGTTTTTCCAAAAATTAAAAAAATATATCAGGGGGGGCAACACCCCTTATGACGTACGGGTATGAAACTCCATATTATCCTATTCCCAGACCGCTAGAATATACATGTAAAATTTCATAAAAATCTGTTCAGTCGTTCTCGAGTTATAAATGGTGTAACTAACACAACCTCGACTTTCTTTTATATATATAGATGTAAAATATTTAAATGGCTATTAAAAAATAACGGTCTGAGATAAAAAATTGAAAATTTAGGATTGTATGTATCTTTTGCTTCTACATCTCATAAAAATAGTAAAAAACGGTTTTTCCAAAAATTAAAAAAATATATCAGGGGGGGCAACACCCCTTATGACGTACGGGTATGAAACTCCATATTATCCTATTCCCAGACCGCTAGAATATACATGTAAAATTTCATAAAAATCTGTTCAGTCGTTCTCGAGTTATAAATGGTGTAACTAACACAACCTCGACTTTCTTTTATATATATAGATGTAAAATATTTAAATGGCTATTAAAAAATAACGGTCTGAGATAAAAAATTGAAAATTTAGGATTGTATGTATCTTTTGCTTCTATATCTCATAAAAATAGTAAAAAACGGTTTTTCCAAAAATTAAAAAAATATATCAGGGGGGGCAACACCCCTTATGACGTACGGGTATGAAACTCCATATTATCCTATTCCCAGACCGCTAGAATATACATGTAACATTTTAAAAATCTGTTCAGTCGTTCTCGAGTTATAAATGGTGTAACTAACACAACCTCGACTTTCTTTTATATATATAGATGTAAAATATTTAAATGGCTATTAAAAAATAACGGTCTGAGATAAAAAATTGAAAATTTAGGACTGTATGTATCTTTTGCTTCTACATCTCATAAAAATAGTAAAAAACGGTTTTTCCAAAAATTAAAAAAATATATCAAGGGGGGCAACACCCCTTATGACGTACGGGTATGAAAGTCCATATTATCCTATTCCCAGACCGCTCGAATATACATGTAAAATTTCATAAAAATCTGTTCAGTCGTTCTCGAGTTATAAATGGTGTAACTAACACAACCTCGACTTTCTTTTATATATATAGATGTAAAATATTTAAATGGCTATTAAAAAATAACGGTCTGAGATAAAAAATTGAAAATTTAGGACTGTATGTATCTTTTGCTTCTACATCTCATAAAAATAGTAAAAAACGGTTTTTCCAAAAATTAAAAAAATATATCAAGGGGGGCAACACCCCTTATGACGTACGGGTATGAAAGTCCATATTATCCTATTCCCAGACCGCTCGAATATACATGTAAAATTTCATAAAAATCTGTTCAGTCGTTCTCGAGTTATAAATGGTGTAACTAACACAACCTCGACTTTCTTTTATATATATATAGATGTAAAATATTTAAATGGCTATTAAAAAATAACGGTCTGAGATAAAAAATTGAAAATTTAGGATTGTATGTATCTTTTGCTTCTACATCTCATAAAAATAGTAAAAAACGGTTTTTCCAAAAATTAAAAAAATATATCAAGGGGGGCAACACCCCTTATGACGTACGGGTATGAAAGTCCATATTATCCTATTCCCAGACCGCTAGAATATACATGTAAAATTTCATAAAAATCTGTTCAGTCGTTCTCGAGTTATAAATGGTGTAACTAACACAACCTCGACTTTCTTTTATATATATAGATGTAAAATATTTAAATGGCTATTAAAAAATAACGGTCTGAGATAAAAAATTGAAAATTTAGGATTGTATGTATCTTTTGCTTCTACATCTCATAAAAATAGTAAAAAACGGTTTTTCCAAAAATTAAAAAAATATATCAGGGGGGGCAACACCCCTTATGACGTACGGGTATGAAACTCCATATTATCCTATTCCCAGACCGCTAGAATATACATGTAAAATTTCATAAAAATCTGTTCAGTCGTTCTCGAGTTATAAATGGTGTAACTAACACAACCTCGACTTTCTTTTATATATATAGATGTAAAATATTTAAATGGCTATTAAAAAATAACGGTCTGAGATAAAAAATTGAAAATTTAGGATTGTATGTATCTTTTGCTTCTACATCTCATAAAAATAGTAAAAAACGGTTTTTCCAAAAATTAAAAAAATATATCAGGGGGGGCAACACCCCTTATGACGTACGGGTATGAAACTCCATATTATCCTATTCCCAGACCGCTAGAATATACATGTAAAATTTCATAAAAATCTGTTCAGTCGTTCTCGAGTTATAAATGGTGTAACTAACACAACCTCGACTTTCTTTTATATATATAGATGTAAAATATTTAAATGGCTATTAAAAAATAACGGTCTGAGATAAAAAATTGAAAATTTAGGATTGTATGTATCTTTTGCTTCTATATCTCATAAAAATAGTAAAAAACGGTTTTTCCAAAAATTAAAAAAATATATCAGGGGGGGCAACACCCCTTATGACGTACGGGTATGAAACTCCATATTATCCTATTCCCAGACCGCTAGAATATACATGTAACATTTTAAAAATCTGTTCAGTCGTTCTCGAGTTATAAATGGTGTAACTAACACAACCTCGACTTTCTTTTATATATATAGATGTAAAATATTTAAATGGCTATTAAAAAATAACGGTCTGAGATAAAAAATTGAAAATTTAGGACTGTATGTATCTTTTGCTTCTACATCTCATAAAAATAGTAAAAAACGGTTTTTCCAAAAATTAAAAAAATATATCAAGGGGGGCAACACCCCTTATGACGTACGGGTATGAAAGTCCATATTATCCTATTCCCAGACCGCTCGAATATACATGTAAAATTTCATAAAAATCTGTTCAGTCGTTCTCGAGTTATAAATGGTGTAACTAACACAACCTCGACTTTCTTTTATATATATAGATGTAAAATATTTAAATGGCTATTAAAAAATAACGGTCTGAGATAAAAAATTGAAAATTTAGGATTGTATGTATCTTTTGCTTCTACATCTCATAAAAATAGTAAAAAACGGTTTTTCCAAAAATTAAAAAAATATATCAGGGGGGGCAACACCCCTTATGACGTACGGGTATGAAAGTCCATATTATCCTATTCCCAGACCGCTCGAATATACATGTAAAATTTCATAAAAATCTGTTCAGTCGTTCTCGAGTTATAAATGGTGTAACTAACACAACCTCGACTTTCTTTTATATATATAGATGTAAAATATTTAAATGGCTATTAAAAAATAACGGTCTGAGATAAAAAATTGAAAATTTAGGATTGTATGTATCTTTTGCTTCTACATCTCATAAAAATAGTAAAAAACGGTTTTTCCAAAAATTAAAAAAATATATCAGGGGGGGCAACACCCCTTATGACGTACGGGTATGAAACTCCATATTATCCTATTCCCAGACCGCTAGAATATACATGTAAAATTTCATAAAAATCTGTTCAGTCGTTCTCGAGTTATAAATGGTGAAACTAACACAACCTCGACTTTCTTTTATATATATAGATGTAAAATATTTAAATGGCTATTAAAAAATAACGGTCTGAGATAAAAAATTGAAAATTTAGGATTGTATGTATCTTTTGCTTCTACATCTCATAAAAATAGTAAAAAACGGTTTTTCCAAAAATTAAAAAAATTTATCAGGGGGGCAACACCCCTTATGACGTACGGGTATGAAACTCCATATTATCCTATTCCCAGACCGCTAGAATATACATGTAACATTTTAAAAATCTGTTCAGTCGTTCTCGAGTTATAAATGGTGTAACTAACACAACCTCGATTTTCTTTTATATATATAGATGTAAAATATTTAAATGGCTATTAAAAAATAACGGTCTGAGATAAAAAATTGAAAATTTAGGATTGTATGTATCTTTTGCTTCTACATCTCATAAAAATAGTAAAAAACGGTTTTTCCAAAAATTAAAAAAATATATCAAGGGGGGCAACACCCCTTATGACGTACGGGTATGAAAGTCCATATTATCCTATTCCCAGACCGCTAGAATATACATGTAAAATTTCATAAAAATCTGTTCAGTCGTTCTCGAGTTATAAATGGTGTAACTAACACAACCTCGACTTTCTTTTATATATATAGATGTAAAATATTTAAATGGCTATTAAAAAATAACGGTCTGAGATAAAAAATTGAAAATTTAGGATTGTATGTATCTTTTGCTTCTACATCTCATAAAAATAGTAAAAAACGGTTTTTCCAAAAATTAAAAAAATATATCAGGGGGGGCAACACCCCTTATGACGTACGGGTATGAAACTCCATATTATCCTATTCCCAGACCGCTAGAATATACATGTAAAATTTCATAAAAATCTGTTCAGTCGTTCTCGAGTTATAAATGGTGTAACTAACACAACCTCGACTTTCTTTTATATATATAGATGTAAAATATTTAAATGGCTATTAAAAAATAACGGTCTGAGATAAAAAATTGAAAATTTAGGATTGTATGTATCTTTTGCTTCTACATCTCATAAAAATAGTAAAAAACGGTTTTTCCAAAAATTAAAAAAATATATCAGGGGGGGCAACACCCCTTATGACGTACGGGTATGAAACTCCATATTATCCTATTCCCAGACCGCTAGAATATACATGTAAAATTTCATAAAAATCTGTTCAGTCGTTCTCGAGTTATAAATGGTGTAACTAACACAACCTCGACTTTCTTTTATATATATAGATGTAAAATATTTAAATGGCTATTAAAAAATAACGGTCTGAGATAAAAAATTGAAAATTTAGGATTGTATGTATCTTTTGCTTCTACATCTCATAAAAATAGTAAAAAACGGTTTTTCCAAAAATTAAAAAAATATATCAAGGGGGGCAACACCCCTTATGACGTACGGGTATGAAAGTCCATATTATCCTATTCCCAGACCGCTAGAATATACATGTAAAATTTCATAAAAATCTGTTCAGTCGTTCTCGAGTTATAAATGGTGTAACTAACACAACCTCGACTTTCTTTTATATATATAGATGTAAAATATTTAAATGGCTATTAAAAAATAACGGTCTGAGATAAAAAATTGAAAATTTAGGATTGTATGTATCTTTTGCTTCTACATCTCATAAAAATAGTAAAAAACGGTTTTTCCAAAAATTAAAAAAATATATCAGGGGGGGCAACACCCCTTATGACGTACGGGTATGAAACTCCATATTATCCTATTCCCAGACCGCTAGAATATACATGTAAAATTTCATAAAAATCTGTTCAGTCGTTCTCGAGTTATAAATGGTGTAACTAACACAACCTCGACTTTCTTTTATATATATAGATGTAAAATATTTAAATGGCTATTAAAAAATAACGGTCTGAGATAAAAAATTGAAAATTTAGGATTGTATGTATCTTTTGCTTCTACATCTCATAAAAATAGTAAAAAACGGTTTTTCCAAAAATTAAAAAAATATATCAGGGGGGGCAACACCCCTTATGACGTACGGGTATGAAACTCCATATTATCCTATTCCCAGACCGCTAGAATATACATGTAAAATTTCATAAAAATCTGTTCAGTCGTTCTCGAGTTATAAATGGTGTAACTAACACAACCTCGACTTTCTTTTATATATATAGATGTAAAATATTTAAATGGCTATTAAAAAATAACGGTCTGAGATAAAAAATTGAAAATTTAGGATTGTATGTATCTTTTGCTTCTATATCTCATAAAAATAGTAAAAAACGGTTTTTCCAAAAATTAAAAAAATATATCAGGGGGGGCAACACCCCTTATGACGTACGGGTATGAAACTCCATATTATCCTATTCCCAGACCGCTAGAATATACATGTAACATTTTAAAAATCTGTTCAGTCGTTCTCGAGTTATAAATGGTGTAACTAACACAACCTCGACTTTCTTTTATATATATAGATGTAAAATATTTAAATGGCTATTAAAAAATAACGGTCTGAGATAAAAAATTGAAAATTTAGGACTGTATGTATCTTTTGCTTCTACATCTCATAAAAATAGTAAAAAACGGTTTTTCCAAAAATTAAAAAAATATATCAAGGGGGGCAACACCCCTTATGACGTACGGGTATGAAAGTCCATATTATCCTATTCCCAGACCGCTCGAATATACATGTAAAATTTCATAAAAATCTGTTCAGTCGTTCTCGAGTTATAAATGGTGTAACTAACACAACCTCGACTTTCTTTTATATATATAGATGTAAAATATTTAAATGGCTATTAAAAAATAACGGTCTGAGATAAAAAATTGAAAATTTAGGATTGTATGTATCTTTTGCTTCTACATCTCATAAAAATAGTAAAAAACGGTTTTTCCAAAAATTAAAAAAATATATCAAGGGGGGCAACACCCCTTATGACGTACGGGTATGAAAGTCCATATTATCCTATTCCCAGACCGCTAGAATATACATGTAAAATTTCATAAAAATCTGTTCAGTCGTTCTCGAGTTATAAATGGTGTAACTAACACAACCTCGACTTTCTTTTATATATATAGATGTAAAATATTTAAATGGCTATTAAAAAATAACGGTCTGAGATAAAAAATTGAAAATTTAGGATTGTATGTATCTTTTGCTTCTACATCTCATAAAAATAGTAAAAAACGGTTTTTCCAAAAATTAAAAAAATATATCAGGGGGGGCAACACCCCTTATGACGTACGGGTATGAAACTCCATATTATCCTATTCCCAGACCGCTAGAATATACATGTAAAATTTCATAAAAATCTGTTCAGTCGTTCTCGAGTTATAAATGGTGTAACTAACACAACCTCGACTTTCTTTTATATATATAGATGTAAAATATTTAAATGGCTATTAAAAAATAACGGTCTGAGATAAAAAATTGAAAATTTAGGATTGTATGTATCTTTTGCTTCTACATCTCATAAAAATAGTAAAAAACGGTTTTTCCAAAAATTAAAAAAATATATCAGGGGGGGCAACACCCCTTATGACGTACGGGTATGAAACTCCATATTATCCTATTCCCAGACCGCTAGAATATACATGTAAAATTTCATAAAAATCTGTTCAGTCGTTCTCGAGTTATAAATGGTGTAACTAACACAACCTCGACTTTCTTTTATATATATAGATATTGTGTTGTGTTTACTTTTCAAGTTATATTGTGTTACAATATATGTATTATAACATATTATATATAGTTATATTATTATATTAAATATAGTTAAAAGTAAATACACATTATAACTATATGAAATATGTCCACCGACAATAGCCATTTCCTATTTATTAGATTCACTGACAGTAGGTACAAATTTATGCTTATAATTTTTCAGAAACGAATAGAACTTGGATTGACTACTTCTTGTTGTATTTTTACAATAAATAAGAATTTGGTAATAGTAGACAACAATTATTCAGCCTGGGAGTACACAGTATTTAGGTATTTTTGTAAATTATTATAATTTAAATCTCGAGTAGTTGATAATTATATTTTTTACTAATTAAAATAAAAAAGGTCGTAGAAAAAGTATAGTATTCTACTTGCAAGTAATGGCTATTACTCACTCTGATGTATCAACTCAAACTTCATCATCGTGAGTAATAGCCATCATTACATGCTCGTTGAATAATATACTATATTACCTATCTGACAAACCCAATTAATATAAATAAAACAGCACTACAGGCCTTCGAAGCCCTTGGTGAAAAGCCATAGTACAAGACATATTTTAAATTTTTAGGAAATTCGAAATTGTAGGTAAAAATTTATTCGTTGATCTGAAAAATATTCTTATAAGCGGTATTGCTTTGTTAATACGTATTCCAATAAATGAATAAATTTATTAAGGATTAAATGGAAACGTTTCAGGATCTCCAATTTATATTCCATAAACAGGGATATTCTTATAACCGGTACTCTAATAAGCGGGTTCGACTGTAAAATAAAAACTAATAAACGAGAAAAGAGAAAAAGCAAAGTGATTTTAATAATATATTATTACTACGGAACGGTTAGAAAAATTTTTAAACATCTTCAACAACAAAATCCTTGGATCACAGAATATACCATGGTGTATTCTGTGCTTGGATCTTCCATAAATAATAAACAATAAATAAGTTTTTATTAAAAGACTAAGTTTTCACTCTAATGGCATATAACATATCCCACCAGAATGAAAACAATGGGAACCTTCTCTGGTTACACCTCCGAGGCTTCTACAATTTGCAAGCCATACGGATGCTGAGACTAAGGAAGATGAGGGAATTCTACAATTTACAATTCACGTCACATCTGCTCAGCGCGGTAAAGTTCCAACGAGAGTGGTTCCCTTCATACTCCACACAGAGTAAATTTTTGATTTTTAAGTTTTTATTAATTTCACGTCTTAAGTCAATTATTCATCACCAAGTATATTCAAATGGGAAATAAGCCACAATTTTACCTAAAAATGATTTTATTAACGTTTCGACGCCCAAGTCGGGTGTCGTTGTCAAAATACAAAATAATATTAAATAAACAAAAATGTTGTTGCTTAGTAAAAAATTCTTCTAATAATTTATTTAATCTGACTCATTTATATCGGCAATTCAGACACGTATAATACATTTTAAAGTAGACGACTTTAAAAATGATATTACCAATATTGATGAGTTGCGTTCCTGGGACGACTTTACTAAAAGATAGTTCATTCGATTACATGAAATCAATCCCAACTCAAGAATAGCCGCCACAAAAAATCATAGCATGTGATCTGTCTTTAAAAAGACAACCAAATGCAACGGTGGTACTGAAATTCTCGCGTTAGAGATTCCATAGTAAATCACGAGGGAAAACCAGGAAAAACCTCGTGATACTATCCCGACATCGCAAGTATTTGGGTTTACATTTAGTTTACTCTCAAAACTAATACCAAATTCTGACTTGATATTTTAAATTTTAAATAATACTAAAATACTAAATATGTACTAACTCGATATGTTACTGATTTACTAATTGTGGTATTTTCTTTCTATTGACTTCCTCCTTTAGTATGGGTAACCACATCCTACTGCATTCTACCGAGGAATTTGCGACACAATTGATTTCATTTAGCATAATTAGAGCCGCTTCTTTGATTTTTCTCTTTTTACTATCTGCTTCTTTTAGGACTATACTTGAATCTCTCCACTGAACTCTATGTTCATTATCCCATGCGTGTTGACATATTTGAGATCTATCAAATTCTCTATTTTTTATATAAGACTGATGTTCATTTACTCTAACGTCAAATGGTCTTGACGTTTCACCTATATAAAATTGTTCGCATTCACAAGGTATTTTATAAATACAATTCTTTGTTCTTTCTTGTTCACTGTTAGGTTTAGTTTTAGATAGAATAGATCTCAATGTGTTTGTTGTTTTGAATGTTGTTGATATGTTGAATTTATTTCCTATTGTTTTAAGTTTCTCGGATAGTCCTTTTACATATGGTATTGATATTTTCCTCGTATTATTTCTTGTGAATGTTGTAGGATCCCGTTCTAAGTTGTTCTGTTCCATTCGATCCAATCTTGACAATTCCTTATTTATAAACGATATGGGATAATCATTTTTTAATAAAACAGAAGTTAACAATTGTTTTTCTTCTAAAAATGAATTTTCGTTAGAACAAGTAATTTTGGCTCTATCATATAAGGATTTAATGATTCCCTATTTAACGTTGATGTTATGATTTGATTTGTAATTGAGATATCTGTTGGTGTGTGTTGGTTTTCTATACACTTGAGTCTCATATCCAGTATCCTTCTTTGAGACCAAAACATCGAGGAAAGGTAGGGTGTTATTGTATTCCTTTTCCATTGTAAACTTTATTGTCTCTTCTTGATCGTTTATAATATTCAGGAACGTATCCAACAATTCCGATCTATGAGGCCATATGGAAAACACATCATCTACATATCTCCACCATACTCTGGGTTTTAAATTTTGTTTAGAAATGATATTAGTTTCGAAATCCTCCATAAATATATTAGCCAATAATGGAGATAAAGAAGAGCCCATTGCGAGACCAAAATTTTGTTTATAGAATTCATTATTTAGTTGAAAATAGGTATTATTAGTACATAATGTCAATAACTCCATTATAGCTGATACATTTAGTCTTGTCCTAGTTGTTAATGTATTATCATTTTCTAATTTCGTTTTGATTATGCTTAAAGTTTTATCTAATGGTACATTTGTAAATAAACTGTTTATGTCAAAACTTACTAAAATATTATTTGGATTAAATTCTATATTTGATAATTTGTTTAAAAAATGTTGTGTATTTTTTATAAATGTGTCATTATTATTTGCAAATGGTTTTATAATATTTAATAAAAATTTTTATAGTTCACTACAAGGAGAATTGATGGTACTACAAATAGGTCTAAGTGGAATATTTGCTTTGTGAATTTTCGGTACTCCATAAAAATGTGGTGTCTTACTGTAATGAGGTGTCATTAATTTTCTTTGATAGTACGTTAGGTCATTTTTAAATTTGAATAAAGTTCTATAGATTTTGTTTTCCAGTGTCTTCGTTGGATCCTTCGTTAATTTGGTATAAGGTCCATTTGTAATTAGATCTCTAATTTTGTCCTCATATTGTACTTTATCCATTATTACAGTTGCATTTCCTTTATCCGCTGGTAGGATTGTTATGGAGTCATCATTTTTTAAAGTTTTTAAAGCTTTCATTTCCTCTTTGCTGATGTTCTGTTCAATTTTATTAGATTTTTCCAATTCAGGTTTGCATAGTACCCTATATTGTTCTTTTTCATGGGTTGGTAAACACTGGGATATTTTTTCCACTGCGCTAATTATGTCTAATTTTGGAATAGATGGATGAGTGACAGCATAGTTTAAACCTTTTGACAATACCAAATTTTCCGTTGTTAAATAATTAAAAGGATAAAATAAATTAAAGGAGGAAGTCAATAGAAAGAAAATACCACAATTAGTAAATCAGTAACATATCGAGTTAGTACATATTTAGTATTTTAGTATTATTTAAAATTTAAAATATCAAGTCAGAATTTGGTATTAGTTTTGAGAGTAAACTAAATGTAAACCCAAATACTTGCGATGTCGGGATAGTATCACGAGGTTTTTCCTGGTTTTCCCTCGTGATTTACTATGGAATCTCTAACGCGAGAATTTCAGTACCACCGTTGCATTTGGTTGTCTTTTTAAAGACAGATCACATGCTATGATTTTTTGTGGCGGCTATTCTTGAGTTGGGATTGACTTCATGTAATCGAATGAACTATCTTTTAGTAAAGTCGTCCCAGGGACGCAACTCATCAATATTGGCAATATCATTTTTAAAGTCGTCTACTTTAAAATGTATAATACGTGTCTGAATTGCCGATATAAATGAGTCAGATTAAATAAATTATTAGAAGAATTTTTTACTAAGCAACAACATTTTTGTTTATTTAATATTATTTTGTATTTTGACAACGACACCCGACTTGGGCGTCGAAACGTTAATAAAATCATTTTTAGGTAAAATTGTGGCTTATTTCTCATTTGAATATACTTGATTATAAAAATGCCACAAGAAAATAGCTTCAGAACAAAATTATTTATCAAATACACTATCAATATTATTTAACAAACGATTCAACATATTTACTAACCTTGTTTGTCACTGTTCTGTTCGACTGAGTGCGTTATATGACAAAGATAGCGAATGATCGATTTGGAAAATATCATTACGAACATGGTGTTCATTTTTTTCGAATCATCGAAAAACTAATTAATATTTTTGAAAAATTTAAACTACGAATGAAAGATTACATTATTACCGAGGGCAGAAAAGTCCCTCAGAATAAACAAAAAAATTTCTTTTGATTAAGATATTTGAAATTAAAAATCACACTATTTTTTCTCTTTTTTTTACCCCTGTAACTTATTAAAATAAACATAATAGAAAGTTTCAGGAACCTTCGGCACTCGGCAATAATGTAATCTTTCATTCTGCGTTTAATCTTTCAAAAATATTTAATAGTTTTCTCGGGGCACGTGAAAAAAATGAATGCATTTAAAATGTATTGTTCCGAGATTTACCGCATACCCCCTTAATAAATTATATTAAATGCATGTCTTAGAATTATTCCACATCGTCTTTCGGACATAGGGCATTCGAATCATATTCGAAATTATATTGTACAGTGCTTCTGCGTAACTTGGAATCATAGAAAACTTTTTTATTACCTATCAATTTTACAAAAAAAAAGGTATTCTTCATAAACTGCCCTGCATAGTCTAAAACCAAAGATGCAATCATCAGATATAAAATTTTATCAACAGTACACGAGGTATGTCAAAAACTATGAATTTCACTCAAAAGTAAAGTCTCTTTATAGTATTTCACAATATCGAAAATTGTTATTACGAAAAGTTGTTTGGAATTAAAAGTTATGTTATGATATGCAATTACATTCTTCTAATTTAAAAACATTTTTTGAAATGTGTTTTCAAATTACGAATACCGAACATCAATTTGATTTATGACTCCGTTATTATTAAAGCTCGGATTTATAGGCAACAAAAATTGAAGAAAAAGGCGCCTATATAGGCAAAGATTTTTATTAAAAAAGGCAGCAATAATAACATTTAGACAAAATATAGGCAATAAAGGATTATAACTTATTATTTACTGTACAAAGTGAATTAACGTAATATTAACTTAAGGCAGGTATATTTACACATCATAATCATAACATTAGTATAAATAAACTAGCAACTAAATAACTGTTAATTAAGAATTAAACATTGTAACCATTTAAAATTTTATCATTAATAGAAACAAATAAATGTTTTTCAATATTTTCGGTCTTAAAACTATGTCTTCGATCACTTAAAATTAATTTGTACATTGAAAACGAACGTTCGACATCGACAGATGTAATTGGAGCATATTTCAGAGCGGATAATAAATCTGGCATAATTTATAATTCCTCGGAAAATGTCCCATTCAAAACTTTAGCAACATTAGATAAAAACGAAAAACCTTCATTCTTGTCGAAAACATATTCCATTTTTTTAAAAAATAATTGACCGTTATTTCCAGGTGCCGATTTAATTTTCGTCTTAAAATTATCTATTAATTTTACTGACTCACATAAATTTATCTCTTGTTTTTCTAATAAGGCAATTGTGGTAACTATTAATTTATAATTGTCATTGATATAAGCGAGTTCCTGTTTCAATTTGGGATTTTTTAATATTTTTTTTGCTTCTCGAATGGCTTCGGAAATATCATCATCAAATTCTGACATAACTAATTCTATTTCATTGCAGTGTTCAAAGTAAAAAAAACTGCTTCGAGCCAGGTTCCCCACCTTGTAATTACTGGTTTAGGTGGCAAAGGGACACCGGGAAGTCTTTCTTTATATATTTGCACCCTCAACGGAGCCTTTACAAAAACTTTTTTCATAAAATTTATAAAATTATTTACCAAGGGAAACAGATTTCTTATTTCTTCAGCAATTCTATTGACCCCGTGGGCTACACAAGTGCAATGAATTAAATTAGGATAAAAAATCTTTAAATTAACAGCAGCTTTTAACATATATGCCGCAGCATCTGAAAGCATTAAAACTATTTTATTCACTGGTATAGGGTTGGGTAAAAAGAGGTTTGTTTAACTATCTTGTATAAATCGACTTATTGTTAAATTGTTTGTTTTTTCCAATTCTTTAACGGCAACTAAATAAGGTTTCCTCGCAAAGTTTTCGTTCAAAATTCCAATCATTAAATAAGCTATATACCTGCCACATACATCTGTCGTTTCATCCACAATAATATACAAAAAATTGCCCTCTAACTCCCGCCTAATTTTTGAAATACATTCCACATAACATTTTTCCACAGTACGTTTTCTCAATGTACTCTCGTCCGGTTAGGATTTATTAAGATATTTTTCGAAAAAGCATTTAAAACTAGGGTAATTAACTTTATATAGAGGAATGTTGGATGCAATCATCATCTGGCATAAATCAAATTTAAATGCGTCTTCCTCCTTATTATTTGAACTGCTTAAACTATCCAGCAGAGATATTTGGGCTAACTTAGAGGAATTTAATTTTTCCAAATTACGTTTATGAAGTGGGGTTCCACAATGCTGGTCAATAAAGTACTTTTTTCTACTTGAAATCTGAGAATTTAAAAAAAAAATTAGAATTCTAAAACCGCTTTAGTTGTGGGACGAGAAAAAAAGAGAAAAAATAAAACTTACCGATTTGCCGCATGGTTTACAAATTGCTCCATCTCCTAGAGAAAGTTCCGAATAAGGTGCGATCCATAGCCTTAATTTAGATGTCATCTTTTTACACAAATGTCTAAAACGTTTTAAAACGTCTTCTTTGCTTTTCGGTATACGCAACAAAACTAATCTAGGATATAGCAATTTGTGACAAAACTCTGATACAGTAACCGACTGTACAACTGATAATAAACTAATAATGCTTAGGGATTTCCAAATAGTAAACCCTCAAGTCTCGATCAGATACATTTTCCTAGAAATCTTTTATATAAACAAACCATTGATATTTTATTATTGACCCAAAATTTTATTATAGAATGGTTTAGTAATAGAATAATATCATGGGTAGTACCATGAAATTTTAAAAAAGGCACAAATAGGCGGAATTTACGAAAAAAGGCAAAAAGTGCAAAAAACAATTATAATAGGCAAAATAGGCAAAAAAGGCATTTTGCCTATAATCCGAGCTTTAGTTATTATTAACCCAGGAGCAGTCGCGCTCCGTTATTATTAAGCCGTAGAGAAAAAATCTAACAATATGAATTTAAATACGAATTTAAAACAAATTTCTATTTTATAAATTTTTGTTTACATGCTGTGTTAAAAATATCTATTTATAACAATTTTAAAGCTAATTGGTTCTCACCAAAGCCATAAATTCCACAAAAAAAAATAAAAAAAATAAAAAAATGAAAATAAAAAAAAATAAAAAAAAATTCCCTCTCATTACTACAATTTTCCTCGAGGCACTTACGAGGGGAAAGTTATGTTGCAAAATTTTTTATCAAGTTATCACATAAAAGGATAAAATATTAGATTTTTTCTAACGGCGCGGCTGCTCACGGGTTAATTAAAAAAAAAGTTACTCTTTATAAAAAGGTCTGCATAGTCTAAAAACTATAATGCAATTATAGGACATCAAATTTTATTAGTTTTAAAAGAGGTATGCCAAAAAATATGAATTTCGCTCAAGAGTAAAGTAGGTACCTTTATTTTTCACAGTATTGAAAATTGTTATTATAAAAAGTTGTTCGCAATTTAAAAACTATGTTTGTATATGCAATTACATTCTTATAATAATAATTAAAATATTTTGAAAAATAACGGTTCTTTACCTTCTCTTGAGCGAAATTCACATTTTTTGACATACCTCGTGTAAAATTGATAAAATTTGATGCTATCTTATTATAGCATCTTAGTTATTAGACTATGCAGACCATTTTATAAAAAATGACTTTTTTTTCCTAAAATTAATAATACCGGGGTAAGCGTAGTAAAAACGATGATGTGTATTCGAAATTAAAACAAAAATCATTTTTTTTTCAACTAGAAGAATGCAAATGCATATTATAACAAACTTTTTAATTCCAAAGATCTTTTCTTTACAACAATTTTCGATATTGTGAAATATAAAAGTACATTACTCCTGGGCGAAATTCATATTTTTTGTCATACCTCGTATATTGTTGATACAATTTGATATTTGATGATTGCATCTTAGGTTTAACACTCTGCAAAGCAGTTTATAAGGAATAACATTTTTTCGTAAAATTGATAACAAACAAGTTTCCCATATGGATCCAAGTTACGCAGACACACTGTATTCGACTTATACCCCAACTTAACCTACTTTACAGAGTTGTTACTAGTTTCATCTCTTTTTATCTCACAACTTAATATGTTTTTTATCTTTGTGTTATTTTACCGGTTATTAGCGCGCTCATCACTATATAAGATGAACGATTAGATAACACAGGTTTACAAAAAAAAATAAATTGTGGACTATTTGACGAAACCATATGACCAGGGGGTTTTGGGGTCGCTGATCACGAATCCGTGGTCCGTTGATCTCTATCACATCAGGTAAAGGTCCTTTAAAGGTAAAATCAAGATAAATCGACAGTCGCTCTGAAAAAGTATATTAGGGGGTTTTTGGGGTCGCTGATAACGAATCCGCGGTCCTTTGACCTCTCTCACGTCTAGCTCAAGGTCATTTCAAGGTCGAATCAAGATGAATGGACACAATCGCTCTGAAAATGTATATTTGGGGTTTTTTGGGATCGCTGATCACAAAACTGATTTCACCTTAATATGACCTTTACCTGACGCGGTAGAGCTCAACGGATCCCAGTTTTTGTGATCATCTACCCCAAAAACCCCCTAATATACTTTTTCAAAGCGATTGTGTCGATGTATCTTGATTTGACCGTGAAATGACCTTGAGCTAGACGTGAGAGAAGGTAGCGGACCCCGGATTCGTGATCAGCGACCCTAATACTCCCTAATAAATATACTTTTTCAGAGCAATTATCTATTTATCTTGATTTGACCTTGAAATGACCTTTACCTGATGTGATAGAGATCAGCGGATCCCGGATTCGTAATCAGCGACCCCAAAATCCCCCTTGTCATATGGTTTCGTCAAATAGTCCACAGTTTATTTTTTTTTGTAAACCTGTGTAATTTTTTTCAACCAATAAAAAACTAAAAATACAAAAGTTTTTCAGGCAAAAACATTATTTATTTCCTCTTGGCACTAAGGATATTTGCTTCAGTTTTTTCATCATTCATTAGCCCAACATTCCTTCCCCTTGGACGTTGTTGATTGTTTGAAGAAAAAAACGTGTTTTTCTAGTTATTTGACCCGTCCTATACCGACTACAAAAACTCAACGATGATAGCCTCTTCAAGTGATTGGATTCATTTTGTTAAATTGCGTTTTCATCCTGGGTTTATTGGTTTTCTTCATCTCATCCCCTACCCACGTAGGTAGAAGCGATACAGAAAATCTACAAAAAATTCGAATTTCAACGACGGTTATTTTTCGGAGAAGTATTATAGACCAGGACGGATCTGTGAAAACACGATTACATTTGGATGTGAGAGGTGGCATTTTGATCTTTGCAGAAAAAGTTGTGTGGCAACATTAAATTAATAATAATAATTGACTTTCCCTTTCTTTGAAATAGGTCGGGAATATTAACAAAGAAAAATAAAATGTCCAAAAATGATTAAAAACATCGTTTTTTTCGACTCTCCATGCTTATAAATTTAAATTGATTGTTTATAACTTTAGATCGAAGTTTGAAGCATAGTCATACTGAAATAAAATATATAGCGACAATTGAATTTTATAGAAGATAAAACTGGCTAAAAATGATTAAATTTATTAACGAGGTGCAAAATATACGTGAGAGCAAAAAATTGACTCACTCGATGAATTCCAGTTTATGATTAGTAATTTCATGTTGTGTTCTGTGAATTAAAACAACTAATGCAAAAATATGTTGTCTATTATAGAGCTTCCAAAAATAATTCTTTATGCAAATTGGCAACATGCTGTATGATTTGTCTTGTTCTCTATGGAATAGATTTGGTATGATTTCGAGATGTGGTGATGTAGACCAGCGGTTCTCAAACTTTTTAAGTCATGTACCACCTACAGTTCTTTTATTATTTTTGGTACCACCTATATGTTTAGATTGTATTACCAAGACTTACTAAGTATTACTATTTTAATTTTTTGTGTGTTTTGTGTACCACCTCAAATAGTGGTATGTACCACCAGTGGTACATGTACCACAGATTGAGAACCGCTGATGTAGACGAATGTTGAAGGTAAGTTGGGTTGAAAGAGTAACACATTTTGAAGTAATACGAAGGATAGGAAAATACACAGAAATTTTGTTAACAATAAAACGAAGAAAACTCGAATATTTGGGTCACTTGACGAGGGGACATAAATACGCATTAAGTACTTCAAATAATAATGCAAGGAAAAATAGAAGGAAAACTGAATTCAGGCTAGGGATGGCGGTTTTTGACAAAACACCGGTTTTCTGTTATACCGGTTTTCTTTGCTTACGGTTTAACCTGGCGGTTATACCCGGCCAAAAAAAAACCGGTTTTTCTAAAAAACCGGTTTTAGGTTTTTTTAATCCAATAGGTTACAATGTTACATTTGATCAAAATTAGTACTATTGAAAGAACATCAATATCAATATAAATAAAACACAATTTTTAACAAAACCATTTTATTATAAATATATAAATATAATATAGCGTAAGATTAATATATACATATTGCAATAATGGTAGGGGAGCAAAGTATGCTAAATGTGCAGTCACTCGAGCGCTTTGGGGACCTATTGGGTTGTGAAGAGTAGGTCCTAAAATCAAAAAAAGTTAAGTAAAGTTTTCCATTTTAGTGGGCGCTTGCCATTTTTTAATTTACTTTTCCATTTCCAACAATCGTTTTTTCCGATTATAACGCCATCTATCCATAATTCGAAAAAATGTTTCGAATAAAAGTTACTTATTTTTACGTAAGGAATCCAAATCTGTAATAAAAAATGAGGGTTCCTATTTAAGATTTTAAAGTAACCCCCCACCCCACCTCCGTGGGGGGTCGTGTTTGGTGCCATTCGATAGATTTTTTAAAAATATTGAATAAGTGTATTTTACAGTTTTTCGATCTGATGTTCATTTCGCGAAATATCGTGGGATTCGTATTTAAAATATTAAATTTACCCCCCACCCCTCTCCGTGGGAAGTCGTGTTTGGTATCATTCGATAGATTTTTAAAAAATATTGAGCACATATTTTTTAGTTTTTCGATCTGTCAATCATTTCGCGAAATATTCGCTTTTTTCTTGTGAAACTTTGGGACTCGCCCATTTCCTTACGCCCGGCTCAAATCGTCAGATTTTTGAAATATACACTCTTTTGCATGTACTTAACTTACCTTATCTTAATCTGACAATTTCGAGTTTTTTTAAGGATAGATTTTTTTTTTCGGGCCCCCCTTAACGAACTCCCCTGTGTTAAGAGCCAATATATGGTAGAGGTACATCTACAGGGTACCAGGTTTCTCTCCATATGATAATCTGACGCGCTCGAGTAACTGCAAAAATCCCCGCTTGGGCTCCCCTACCATAATATACAATTTAACCCAACCATTTCAACTTACAAAAAATTTCCCAGACTCTTTCAAATGGGATTTAAAAAATAATTTCAACATAAATATTTTAGAGACGAAGTAGTTTGCGTATGGTATACATTTTTATTATAAATATTTTACTTAAAAATAAATTGGATAATGCAATTTATCTTTTATTTTTACTAACATCAAAAAAAAATTATTATGTATTTAAAAAACCAATACAGAAGTAAAAACTTCGAGATGTATTCTGGTATAAAATCGTTTATTTAAAACTATAAAATGTCATCGATTGCAGAACGTTTTCGTCCTAAACAGAACATCTTCAGTGCCTAGAATGAAGTATTTCCACGTTAGTTTAAAGCAAAAGGTTAAAAATGTGACTGTTAAAATAAAAAATGTGGGAATACTTACATCCTGCCGAGTATTTTGAAACTAGCACACTGTAAATAGTGTTAACATCATCATATATGGTTTACATAATGTAATATGTTAAAATGTTATGACTACAAGTCGATGTTAATGGATAAAGTGGAACACATGCTAAAAGGGTGCCATGGTTCCCTGCTCGAAGATGCTAGGTACTTGCCAAAAGTACGAGCAGGGAACCATGGCACCCTTTTAGCATGTGTTCCACTTTATCCATTAACATCGACTTGTAGTCATAACATTTTAACATATTACATTATGTAAACCATATATGATGATGTTAACACTATTTACAGTGTGCTAGTTTCAAAATACTCGGCAGGATGTAAGTATTCCCACATTTTTCATTTTAACAGTCACATTTTTAACCTTTTGCTTTAAACTAACGTGGAAATACTTCATTCTAGGCACTGAAGATGTTCTGTTTAGAACGAAAACGTTCTGCAATCGATGACATTTTATAGTTTTAAATAAACGATTTTATACCAGAATACATCTCGAAGTTTTTACTTCTGTATTGGTTTTTTAAACTATGGTATACAGCGAACTATTGGGATTTTCCCATTGATTTTTTATTATGTATTTCTTTTAATACGTTTGTATATTTGTATAATAGGTACATTTTAACTCATTTAATACTTCCTGTATGGGTGTATCGTTTTTAAAACATAGGGAAATCCTTGGAGATTCGTATTCGTAATCGGTAATTCGATATTCATAGTCAGAATATTATTTTTGGTAATCAGAAAAAGTCATTCACCCACTTTCAATGTCAAGAGTCAAGTGTGAAAAATAGATGATGTTTGCGTCTACTTCAACCTAAACATTATGATTACAAATACCTTTTCAACGAAATATTATAATAAAACTTAATTTTTTCTAGCTGACGTGAGTTTGCACTTTCAGTTTGCTTCTGTATTTATAAAATAAAATTTGAATCATTGTTTTGTTTGGAATAATTACTTGAAAATTATAATTATGATTGAGATCCAAAATAATGCTTAACCTAATCCTAATCACCGTAAAAACCTAATAACCGGATTTTACTTAAAAAAGAAAAAACCGGTTATAACCGGGACAAAAAACAACCGGTAAAACTGGTTATTGCGAAGTAAAAAAGAATGTGTGTGTACTTTGTACGCACGTAAGAAGTTATACTTCTATTATATGATTTCAACGAAATAAATATAATTTCAACAGGTTATTTGTATTTTATTTAAAGATTAAACTAATTTTTATTTACTACTTTCAAAAAATTTTATTAAAACAATAAGAAAAATAAACAAAATTAGAAAACACACGGGGATTCGAACCGGGACCTCTCGATCTCCGGTCACGCGCTCTACCACTGCGCCATACTCCCTTTGCTTTGACAGGTTACAAGATTTCTCATACATACTGATAAATTTAATAGACCAAGTAAAATATACAAAAATACTTTAAATATACTTACTATTATTATAAAATATCTTATTCCCGAGGAAGACAAATCCAAGGACACAAAAATTATAATAAATATATTTACTAAAAACACTAATAATATATTCTTTTCACGCACACCTTATTTGCGCTACATAAAGATGTAGCGACTAACATAGTGTCGGTGTGCGCATGCGCCAGGGAATGAAAAAATTCACCCTCGTGCCTAAAGAAGTATAACTTCAAAAAACCGGTTTTAGGTTAAAACCGGTAGGTTTTTTCCATCCCTAATCCAGGCCGTAGAAAAATCTCATGGTTGCGGAATTTGAGAGAGTGGTTTGGATGCACCACTAATGAACTCATTAGGTGAGCTGTAAACAAGGTCAGGATAGCCTTAATGATTTCCAATTTTCGATAAGAGTGGCAAAAGAAAAAAAGTATGGCATAGGGAATGCAGCAAAAAATGTAACGGGCCTCTTCTACGCAATTTGGACTTGCTATAAATTTGTCGGTGGCCGTCCCAGTCTCTTTTCAAACGTTGACCTGTTGTAAAGGAATGTATACTTACTACCATCTTCCTTACTATGGGGATGTAGCTGGTTTAAAGTAACGGGAGTCTTATTTAATTCTTTACTATAATTTTCTAATACGTACAAATTTTTCCTTCGATTAAGGCTATGGGTACATAATTCGCAAATATTTTAGGGCTATCCCTACCTTTTCTGTCTTTACATGGCAAATTACGTGTAATAAAATTCACGCTGGTATGGATATGTACATATTACTAGAATGTCATTCTACTCGACAATGTCATATAACTAGCTTAAAAAGATGGCTTTTGAATGTTCTTGGATAACTGTTATTTTTTGTATAATTGCAAATTATTAATTCAGTTAATAAATGTGATAATTTTTTCACTAGCTATGTATTCAGTGATTGTAATCAGTGCCGGCGCTACGGTATAAGGTGCCCGCCTGCAAAACTAGCACTGGCGCCCCACACCCCCTAACACACACATACACACAGATACTCGTACAACCCCAGCCTCAGGGACACTATGTGTGTTCTAATGGAACAGTGAAGTGAGACCCACATGTCTGAAGACCAAACCGGTCACACTGCGTAACCTGGAGTGGTACCTATCTGACCACCCATAACCGGGAGTGGTATCAATCTGACCCCCCATTCTATACCACCGCCCCTCTCCATTGCAGTACCTACATAACGAATGAGGAGGCTTTGTACTGAACGTTAAATTAGATGTTCTGGGTAATGGAACATCCTGTGTATTACTTTATGTGGTTAGACCATCTGATTTTAGGGGTAGCTAGAAGAGCTTTTCTCCCCATTAATGGCTTGATTTTGGACTTGTGTTCTAAAAATGTGTGTTCCGGGCAACGCGGCACCGACTAAAGTCGGTGTCCCGCTATCTAATCCGCAAATATCTACGGAAAATAAAGTTCGGTTACAGTTTTATTGGGCCCATCGTCTGACAAAACAACTTCACTTAAACTTTTTTAAGAAATAGGCTAAGAGAACTAATATTGTTTTTTTGTCATTTCTTCTTTTTCGGCTTTTCTTTTTCGATTTGTACGCCAGATATTTTTTTGAATACACTGTTATTTTTAACTAAATAAAAATAATAACTTTAAAACCTCAAGATTATGCTTCTGCAGTAATGTGAACCCGTAATTTAGTAATAGTACTGAGTACTTAACAAATATAATTTTGTATTACCTAATTGAATACAACACTAGATTCTTTAACTGCAGAGTACAACTGACAAACTATTCTGTAGTATAATCACATGAAATAATACCAAATCTAAAGAGCTCTAAACTAGATTTTTTGTAAAATGTTTATTTTAAATATTATGTTTTTATATGGGATTAATACTTAACTTGGTACCTATTAATAGGCACATAATAATTAAACTTAAATTAGACAAGAAGCAAGAAAACAGTATCACAATCTTGTTTATTTTACTAGAAATCATTCATTTCCTCTCATAACTGCTGATACAAAACTAACATCTTGCAAGGAATTTGAAGAAAATAAACAAAGCATTCTCATTAAGAGCAAAGTTGTTTGGTTGAAATATGATATCTTTGACCAATAAATTACATTACTACCTAATCGTAAGAATTCTATGCGGCATTGCATATGTTTGTATATTTTACATGTGTGATATGCAAAAATAAACAAATACAGATTAGGGTATTATGACGAATTTAAACCACATCTAAAAAATGAATTTTTCTATTTAAGTATTTTGCATAACACAAGCAGAAAAAGCTCATTCTGGCGCCCCCCAAATAGGGGCGCCCGCCTGCAGTGCATCCCTTGCAGGCCCGTTATCGCCGGCCCTGATTGTAATAATACCTATGTACCTACAACAAAAACTTATACTCAATCGAGAAAAGAGCAAAAGTGTTAAAAGTGATTTTTTAATAATATATTGTTACTATGGAACGCTGACAATTTTGAACATCTTTAAAAACAAAATATCACAGAATATATTTAAATGTATTCTCTGCTTCTATCTTCCATAAATAATACACAATAAATAACTTTTTATAAAGTTGACCTCTTAAATCAATTATTTATCAAATACACTATATATCAATATTATTTAATCAACAACTAAAAACATTCCCGATTCATGTCAAATAATTATTTAAAATTGTCAGTGTCTGACTGACAATATTCTATTCGACTAAGGGCCGGTTGTTCGAAAGCTAATCAACAATGATCATTATCAAATATTTAATTACTGTAACGAACTGTCAATGTCAACTTTTTTTGGGTTGCTGAAAACATAATATGAAATTACTTAATCAATTATGTTAATAATTGTTATGTTAATTGATTAACTAATCTCATAATTTTAATCAATTATGTTTTCAGCAACTAAATAAAAGTTGACATTGACAGTTTTGGTGGCAGTAATTAAATATTTGATAGTGATCATTGTTGATTAGCGTTCGAACAACCGGCCCTAAGTGCGTTGTATGACAAAGATAGATTTGGATAATATCAACCCGGACATGGTGTCCATTTTTTTCGAATCCTGAAAAAACTAATAAATATTTTTAAAAAATTTAAACGCAGAATGAAAGACTAAGTTATTACCGAGGGCCGAAAGTCCCTTAGAATAAATAAAAAGTTTATTTTGAATGAGATATTTGAAATTAAAAATAACACTAAATTTTCTCTTAGTTTTTCACCCCTGTAACTTATTAAAATAAACAAGATAGAAGTTCTCAGGGACTTCGGCCCTCGCTAATAACGTAATCTTTCATTCTGCGTTTAAATTTTTTAAAAATACTTATTAGTTTTCTAAGGATTCGAAAAAAATGAATCCCCATTTGAATAGCATTGCAGCCGAAAAAACGTACCGATCCTCTTAAGTAGTTCGGTTAGTTGGAATATCTGTATTTAATTAGTACACCAATATTTATAATCGTTTTAATCTTGAACAAGCGGTAAATTATATTTTTATCAAGAGAGTAATTTTTTGATGTTTTAAGTGAAGTTAATTTTTTGAATTGTCAGAATTGTTTTTTAAATATTATTAACATAGTAACGTGCAAAGATGCGTGTTTTAATAACGTGGCGATATTTAATTTATAAATATTTATACAGGGTGTAACAAAAATACAGGTCATAAATTAAACCACATATTTTGGGACTATCTGACACTTGTTTTTCGCTAATTTTTGGCGTCTGAATCTAAGAATAACCTCAGATTTTGTCTATCACGTCAACTTTTTAAACTGAGGTGCCCATTGAGTGGCCATATCTTACTTTATGAGGTGCCCATGCTTTATCTTTATCACCAAGTTTCACTTTAAAATAGGCAAAATATGCTTGTCTGATAAATGTACTGATGTTTGCCTTTGACTGGGAATGGTAAAAGTGCCACATATATAACAAAACGAATGGGGCCTGTTTTAGCACTTACGACGTGTAGGAGCAGAGGTAGTCATAAGGAAATGTTTCAGTTCAAACACACTAAGTAGTTCTATACACTTTAGTAATGAAATACTAAATACTGCTAATCGACACACAACGTTTTACCACAACATTAACTGAGTATAACAGATGTAACTGAACAGGAACAGGCATGTCTGGACCAGTTGCAGTTATCAGTGCGTTATTCCTCCCACTCACATAGAAAACGAACGTGACGTGATAGAAGAAAACTAAAAACAGTTTTGAAACCAGCATACCTAATTCTATAGAAAACAGCTAACAAATCTAACTCAACAGAAATTAAGTTTCATATTGTTCCCCAGTGAAATAGTTCGATTGAACCTAACTTACCTTAGCACAAATATGCACACAAAAAAAGTTATAGCCCTTTGAAGTTACAAAATGAAAATCGATTTTTTTATTAAATCGAAAACTGTTAAGAGATTTTTTATTGAAAATGGACATGTGGCATTCTTATGACAGGAACATCTAAAAGAAAAATTATAGTCAAATGTGTGCACCCCATAAAAATTTTATGGGGATTTTGTTCCCTTAAACCGCCCCAAACGTTTGTGTACGTCTCAATTAAATTATTATTGTGGTACCATTAGTTAAATTCAATATTATTAAAACTTTTTTGCCTCTTAGTATTTTTTCGATAAGGCAGTTTTTATCGAGTTGAGGCTTATTTTTCAATATGTTTACATAAAAATTTTATGGGGGTTTTGTTCTTTTAAACCCCCCAAATGTTTGTGTACGTTCCAATTCAAACTTTACTGCGGTACCATTAGTTAAACACAGTGTTTTTAAACTTTTTTGCCTCTTTGTATTTTTTCGAAAAGGCACCTTTTATCGAGATGTGACTTCTTTTTTAATATGGTTCAAAATATCCCTAAAAATGTAAATCATAAATAAATGTTCATATTATTACCAAGTCTCCATAATCGTACTTAACCATAAAGGGTGTTTGGTAAAGAATGGGCCATAGCTTAACCTCAGGTTGCTGAGGTTAAAATAGGCCGATTTAAGCTAACTTACCTTAGTACAAAGTTTATAATAACCGAGATACAGGGTGTCAAAGTTAAACTTTTTTTTATTTATTATTGAATATTTCCTGACAGGCATGAGATATCAACACGAAATTTGGTATGTGGGGTTTTTTTGGGACGACAAAACTAAATTCCCTACCAAAAATTATGTGTTGCCCAGGGGGCGCTACATACGCCTTTCAGCGCTCATTTAATACGTTCAATTTTTTTTTATCCATCACTCCGTATAATTTTGACATTAAAATTTTTATTCCTCTATTAGTTTTACCTAAAAAGGGTATACCTCTTTCATCTCCCTAAACTCAACCGTTTTCGAGATAAACGCATTTTAAATCTGCGGTGCAACATATTTTTTAGCATAATATCATTGTAGTTACACAAGAAAAATAACTTAAAACCATAAAATTATCCAAAAATGTATCGCAAATTTCTTCAAATAAAATTTGCGATGCAATTACATAAATTTGAGAACTGGCACAATTATTATAGTTTTAAGTTATTTTTCGGGTGTAACTACAATAGTATTATGCTAAAAATGATGGTGTATCGCAGATTTAAAATACGCTTATCTCGAAAACGGTTCAGTTTAGGGAGATGAAAGAAGTATACCTTTCTTAAGTAAAACTAATAGGAGAATAAAAATTTTAATGTCAAAATAATACAGAGTGAAGGATAAAAAAAATTGAACGTAATAAATTAGTGCTGAAAGGCGTACGTGGCGTCCTCTGGGCAACACATAATTTTTGATAGGGAATTTAGTTTTCTCGGCCCAAAAAAACCTTCATACCAAATTTGATGTTGCTATCTCATACCTGTCAGGAAATATTCAATATTAAATAAAAAAAAAATTTAACTTTGACACCCTGTATCTCGGTTATTATAAACTTTGTACTAAGGTAAGTTAGCTTAAATCGGCCTATTTTTACCTCAGTAACCTGAGGTTAAGCTATGGCCCATTCTTTACCAAACACCCTGTATACAAATTTGTGGTGGATTTGACAAATATTCGAAATATCTCGATAAAAAATGTCTTTTCGAAAAAATACTAAGAGGCAAAAAAGTTTTAAAAACATTGTGTTTAACTAATGGTACTATAATAATAATTTAATTGGAACGTACACAAAAGTTTGGGGGGTTTAAAGAACAAAACCCCCATAAAATTTTTATGGGGTGTTTAAATTTCACTATAATTTTTTCTTAAGATGATACTATCATAAAAATGCCACATGTCCATTTTCAATAAAAAATCTCGAGTAGCTTTCGATACATTCGAAAAAATCAATTTTCATTTTGTAACTTAAAGGGCTGTAACTTTTTTTATGTGCACATTTGTACTAAGGTAAGTTAGGTTCAATCGAATTATTTTTGATCCCAGAATATGTGATTAAATTTATGACCTGT
Organism: Diabrotica virgifera virgifera; assembly: GCF_917563875.1. NCBI lineage: Eukaryota > Metazoa > Arthropoda > Insecta > Coleoptera > Chrysomelidae > Diabrotica > Diabrotica virgifera. The sequence continues at coordinate 57,012,749 of NC_065451.1, forward strand.
ATTTTTGTTACACCCTGTATATTTAGGTGCGTTCGCGGGTACAGTTGACAAATTGTCGCCGACAATTTCTAACCTCACTTAATATAAATAATACCGTTAATAGATAAATATACAAGGTATATTATTGGGACCGTGTAAATTCGGAAAAGCGACACCTGGTTTCATAGCTCGGCAACTTTTTTCGCACTTTTAATTATATTGGCCAATCATATTGGCCCTGGTTGCTGGATAATTGTCAAGGACGTAGCCCAAAAAAGAAGAAAAAGTAAGATTTAGGTTATGTTATTAAAAGGTAAGCAATAGGGAACTTGCATAAATTTTTAAATATTAAAATAATATTAAAAAATATAAGGTAACATGACCTTAAAACGCTTTCATGTAAAAAAAACAAATATTCTTAACCCATACGCTTGCTACGAGGTTTTGAAAATGCTATAAAATTCAAGTTTATTAGAAAGCGCTTTAACGTCCTTCTATTGGTTTGACGTCACGGACCACAACGGAGCTACGAGTCGATCCCGGTTAAAAACGCGATTGGAGTATTTTACGGGAATTGTATATAACATTTTAATCGAATTTAATTGGAAATTACCAGATATTATTATTTGTATTCTTGCATAGTTCTACAATCAGTTTATTTAGTTTCAAAGTGAAATTTATAAATCTTTAGAAATTTTTACTTTTAAGTGCTTAAAACGCCTAAGTAGATATTATTACCACACTATTACTCACGAGGTTTTTTCAAAAGAAAGCGATTAGCCTATTCTGGGGATTGTATAGTACATTTTGATTGTTTTTAATTGAAATGCTAGGGGTAAGTTTAATTTAACTGGACCAACTTGGGGATTAAAAATACAAGATCTTAAATAATTACTAATTAATGGAACAGATTTTGCAAATATTCTCGAAGCATTTCTTTCGGTTATACCAAAATCATCTCCAAGAGACATAAATGTGTATCCTGTTTTTTTTTTAAGTTAAAAATATATGCATTGTTTGTGTTTTACAATATTTTTCCATTAATTAAAAAGTATACAATCTAGGTTTGTATTGTAACTTCATCACTTTCATTGTACCAATAGTGATCACTACCACTATATTCACTATTATCTTCAAATACAGAACGTCCTAATTCACTTTTTGTATCTTTTAATGTTTGCAAGTCTTTTATCGGTGAATTTCCTGCATCCTTATTATGTATTTTCAATGACGACAACCCGACTACAACACTCCTTTGAAATTTACACTGAATACTTTTACTTCTGATGCATTATTCACTTTTTGAGGTAAAGCTGATTGGTTTAATTCAGGTCCTGGTTGAAATAAATTTGTTAAACTAGGATCACACTGACTCATATCATCATTGTCCTCTAGAACAGATTTAGATGTAGAAGCGGCATCTTCAAGAAGCTGTCGCTTAACCATTTTAAGGGCTGCTTCCCTCAAAGGCTGAGAAAATGTTCGTTTTCTGTCTGGTTAACAATCAAATATGTGCAGGACAACACCTGATTTAATAATTTTGAGACCACCCATAATCTTTAATTTATACAGTTATCCATGTCTTGTTCCAATTGCAACAAATAAACAAGTTTAAGTAGGCACATTTCATGAAATGACAACTACCTAATATTTTTTCTTGAAATGGAAAATGTCTTATTTATTAGGTACCTAATTAGATAAATACTCACATCGAAATGATGCTCACAGACAAAAAGGTCTTTGCTATGCATGCCTTTAGCCATTTCAATCGACGTTTTGGTTCTAAAATGCATTCAATGCAATAGCTCACCGAACGGGCGAATGAGAACGCAGTGGTTGGTGACGTCAGACCCCAGCTCTCGCTTTTGAAGTTGTTTGAAACGGAAATTTTGGGCTCGGAAATATTATCAGTTGTTGTAATTCATTGTTAAGACGTAATATTTTGAATATAACATTTTTAAATATAAATTAACAATTATGTGCAAAAATAAAATTAATTATTAAAATGCAGTACTGCAAGCAAAATACAATTCATTAAATATACTTTTATATAATAATTGCATATCATTACAATATTGTGAGCAACATAAAATTTTTCTTCTTCAATATAGAGTAGGTATGAAATATACGTCAATTTGACAATTTCAATTGACAATATGGATTATTTAAGAAAGTTGCAAGATTTCTCCGCTATTCGTGGACGATCGTTTCTCGTATCCCCTCCAAGTACTTGCACACCGCGAATAACGAATAACGAGTAATGTAACAGAAAAAGAAAATATGTGTTGAAAGTATTCCAACACCTGAGTGTACACTTCGGAGTGTAGTAAGTAATTATTTTACAAAACGGATATTTCACAAGTGAAGGCGTTCCAGGTAATTGCGTAATTACGAGAGGGGTTAAGTCATAGGACTGTCGCCCGTCGCTTCCTTATGACGAAGTCGGCAGTCTCGAGGGCTTACCGTCGCTACCAGGAGACCTGTAGCACGTGTTAGTCTAGTAAAATAAAATTACACTACATGTAAATCAAAATGTAAATCCGTACAGGTTGTAACAAATTTTATATCAAAGTTTAGGTGGGTACAAAAGATATTTTCAAGAAAGTATCCAAATCATATAAGGGGATCATTATTTAAATAATTAAAAAGGGGTCATTTTTGCAAAAAAATTACTTTTTTAACTGCTGAGGTTATTCAGTTACTAACAAAGGTCTATAGGATTGTTTTCTGCAAAGCTGAAGGGTAAATCTTTCACATAGGATTTACTAAATTAAATTTGACCCCCTATTTATTTAAATAATTATACATAAAACATTAAAAACAAATTTGCAAAAAATTATTTTTAGCGTTTTAAATAAGCACTATAAAATATATTATTTTACAAGAAAATTTGCTCTATGTTATCAGTATTAAATACAAAAAAAATGGTCGAAAAGTATTTAATATTTTTTGAGATATTGAATTTGTTTATTAAATGTTATTCTATATTCAAATGCAAAAACGCGGTTGTTGCCAAAGAACTATTCACCCGTATTAAATCTTATTATTTTTATTTTTATGTATATTTTCTATAAATGTATTGATAAATTCAAATTTTAATTAAACTTCCCCCTAAAATGGCATTTGAAAATTATTCAAATTTGTTTATAATTTGTTTTTTTAATAACGTCGCAAGGCATAAATATTTTGACATGCCGTTTCGATAGCTCGGTTGCTGGGAATTTTTCAATAATTATCAAAGTTTTTTCTTCTTTTTTCCTCTCTTTTTTTTTTTCTTGAAGTTATATTACTACGGGCCCTTTTAGGGTTAAGTTTCATTAAGAATGTCGAATCTCTAAGTTTTAGATTCTAAACCTAAAAATATTAAGATTGGTCTAAAATCACTTAAATAAAATGTGGCTACTTACTGAGTTACAGGGTGTTTTATTTAAAAATTTAACAATTATTTTTACCAAGTACTTTCAAACTATTTGACGTATCCTTATCATACTTGGCAGAAAGTGTGGGTACTATAAAGTCTACTAAATTGTGATAAATAAAAGTTTCTAGCTACTGCCATAGGCGTACGACAGGGAATAGTTAATGATTGACCCTTCCCAAATTCTACGCCACTGAGGGGATTACCATTTTAGCAAAATTTTTCGATTCTCTAATACTTTCTATGTAAATAATATACTCTTTACTGGTAACGATTAGGTCATTAGTTTTCGAGATATTGGACGTTAAAAATAAAACAGCATAGTTATTTTGATTCATTCATTCATTCATTTTAAACTTCCAATATCTCTCAAACTGATGACTTTATCGATACCAATAAAGCTATTTACATACAAAGTATCGGAGAATCGAAAAATTACGCTAAAATAGTAATTCACTCAGTGGCGTAGAATTTGGGAAGGGTCAATAATTCACTATCCCCTGTCGTACGCCTCTGGCACTAGCTAGAAACGTTTATTAATCACAATTTAGTAGGGTGTATAATAGCCACACTTTCTGCCAAGTATGAGATACGTCAAATAGTTTTAAAGTAGTTGGTAAAAATAATTTTTAAATTTTTAAATAAAACACCCTGTAACTCAGTAAGTAGCCACATTTTATTTAAGAGATCTTAGTTAAATCTTAATATTTTTAGGTCTAGAATCTACAACTCAGAGATTCGACATTCTTAATAAAATTTTACATTAAAAGGGCCCGTAGTAATATAACTCCAAGAAAAAAAAGAAGAAGAAAAAACGACAAAAAAATTTTGTTCTCCCAGGAACCCAATTATCCAAACGGCATTTCAAAATACTCAATCCCCGCGACGTTATTAAAAAAACAAATTATAAACAAATTTGAATATTTTTCAAATGCCATTTTAGGGGGCAGTTTAATTGAAATTTGAATTTATCAATACATTTATCGAAAATATACATAAAAATAAAAATAATGGGATCTTAAGTAGGTGAATTTTTCTTTGGCAACAACCACGTTTTTGCAATTGAAAATATAGTAACATTTAATAAACAAATTCAATATCTCAAAAAATATTAAATATTTTTCGACCAATTTATTTTTAATTAATACTGGTAACATAGCGCAACTTACACCGTAAAATAAGATATTTATAGTGCTTATTTAAAACGCTAAAAATATTTCTTTGCAAATTTGTTTTTAAAGTTTTATATACAATTATTTAAATAAATAGGAGGTCGAATTTAATTTAGTAAGTCTTATGTGAAAGATTTACCCTTCAACTTTGCAGAAAAATATCTCATAGACCTTCATTAATAAGTGAATTACCTCAGCAGTTAAAAAAGTATATTTTTTGCAAAATGACCCCTTTTTAATTATTTAAACAATGATCCCCTTATATGATTTGGATACTTTCTTGAAAATATCTTTTGTACCCACCTAAAATTTGGTATAAAATTTGTTTTAACCTGTACGAATTTACATTTTGACTTTTTTTTATTTTATTAGGCTATGTAGCTACAGTCGATGACTAGACTCGGGTCGACGACACGAGGCACGTAACAGGAGTTGACCTTCAATAATTCTTGAGGAATGTTCGAGGTGTCACCGTCACTCAGTGGATAGTTAGAAGAAGACTTAAGGCTGCCAATTTGACTCCCAGACGAACTAACATAGAAACAAGCTCGACTTCAGTTTGCTCGAGATTCAGTTTGTCAATTGGGACCTTGGCCAATGATGCAGAGTTTTATTCTCTAATGAGGGTCGAATGTGCTTTTGAAGCAATGACAGAAGACGACACGTCTATACCTGGCCAACACCAATATAACAATAATGGACTGACCTTCATTAAATTCGGATATAAATACCATTGAGGGATAAGCTCAAACGCAGAGTTCGGATCCGTAATCCAACACCAGTGACAGTGGCGGAGCTAAAAACTGCATTAGATGAATAGTGGAAAGCGATTCTTCAATAAATCAGTAAGAAACTTAATAAGGTCGTATGGAAAGTGTAATACAATGCAGAGGAGGAAATATTCAGTATTAATTTTGATTTACTTAGATATTTTATGTTAATTTAATTTTATATTCATTATATGTTGGTCGATCGGATAGCTCAGTGCGACTAGCGGCTAACAGCACTTTACTTCGCAGTGAGGAATGCGAGTTCAAGCCCAGCCAGGCCATCAGAAAAACAAAAAAGGCTAACGCGTCAGTATAAAATTCTAAATATGAATCTGGCGCTTAGACAGGAATATGCGGGCGTCTGATCGGCCTACGAGGGAGCAGTACGGCCAAGGGTAAGGGCTTGCGGCTCGGTGATACTCCCCCATAGATCCCTACCGAAAGGGCGTTACCGCCTAAAATACTGGTGTATATATACAGGGTGAGTCACCTCTAATGGGACGGAAGATTACAGCGAAATGGTAAAAGGTTTTGAAAAAAATTTTAAATTAGTAGTTTGCAAGTTTATAAAATCTACATTTTAAAATTATTTTGAAATATACAGGGTGTCCCAATAAATGGCGTCGTATCAAAGTTTTATTTTTTCTTATGGAACACCCTGTATTTTATTGCATTTTTTAATTGTCCGCAAAACATAAGGTACAGTTTCATAAGGTTTCCCTATACCTATGTACAGAGTGTTCTGAGTTATGGTGACTTTTCTTAAAATGTAAAGTTTTAAAAGAAAGCTTATCCTCAAGCTATTTAAGAAATTATGAAAAAAATACTTTTACATCTAAATAGTTGGATATTGGTTGAATGTATTCCATGATTAATTATTACACAATTATTTACAGGGTGTTCAACATTTACAGTTTCATTATTGGATTATTCAATGTGTCATATGATGCGTATTTTAAATGTAACACCATGTATATTAATACACCATTATACTAAACGGAGTCACCTCTTTCGAATGGTATATGGATGTCTTGTACCTAGGTCTAATAGTTCTTGCGTAATTTACAATTATTTGAATTCTTAATCTGTAAATCGAGTTTAAAAAAAAGATGTATCTCATTGTATGACATCGTCATTTTATGACAGTACGGTCTGGTAATTATCAAAAATATAAACATCCGTGTATGATATTCAAATTTAATTGTTCCTAAAAATGTATAATCGCGTTATCTACGAAAGAGTAGACATGGTACTTTGCATTTATTGGGAGTGTTTGCAAAATTGTATCTTACCTTCTTAAGTTTACGCTCCAACAGAATTTATGTATTTATGTATTCCAACAGAAAAATATTCCTAAACATCAACAATAACCTGTTAGGACCTCAAATTGCTAGAGATGGATTACCACAAGGAGGCATATTAAGTCCAGTATTGTACCTTATATATACTGTTATATTTCTATTTGATATGAAAATTAAATTTTGATAATTATAAACAGAATTCAATTTAATATAAAATATTTTCAATTTTCTCAACCACGGGCATATAAATTTAGAACAACCTGTATACAACAAATTGTTATATTTAATTTTAAGAAGTGATTAAACGAAACTCGGGAAAATGCGCTTAGAATAAACAAAGTGAATGGCGTACCATTATCGTTGTTCGCGGAAGGTTCGATCATTAACCTATGCTAAATAAAACTCAAGTGAAATCGATAATAGGTCATTATCGTAGTTCGCGGAAGGTTCGATCATTAGCTTATGCTAAATAAGACTCAGTTGAAGTAGATAATAGATCATTAAATTTTGTAATTAGTAGAAAGTAATTTTAGAATGGGAATTAACTATTTTTCTTTTGAAATCCATTAAGCATATTTAGAAAGATTAAAAATTGGTTTTGAGGAATACTGCGAATGAGAGTTGGTGGTGGAAGTTTGATTTGTGAATCTGGAAGGGATATTTAGAAAGTAGGAGAATTAATGACAAATAGAGATCAGAATGTTTTGAGCTGTCGAGAAGTGAAGGAGTAGTAGACGGTAGTGTACGGAGAGTGAGAAAGCCGGTAGTTCCGTGAGTGTGGAGTATCTATCGTGGAACGAGAAGTAGGCCAGGTCGAGAGTAAAAGAACCTCCTTGAGACAAGAGTGTCCCGGTAGCTGATAGCAGTTTCGAAAAAGGTAGAACACAGCATCACGACCGAAGCAGGAACGAGAGCTATTCGAGCTAGTTTTTCAAAGGAGTACATTACTGGAAGCCAGGACGAGGTTTGATCGCAGCCAAGGATAGCAGGAACGGGCTTTGTGTGAGGACATTTTCAGTTCACCAGGAAAAGGTCAGTCTCATTTGTTTGGACATGAATGTATGGGTTTTTCGTATTAAATTCCACATAAAAATTGAATAACATAATCAATAATATCAGAAAAGCTTCATCAAACTTAAATAGAGTTGTTGCTAATAACTCCTAATAGTTAAATGTTAATAAAAAACTTTCAATTGAAAACCAAAAGGAAATAAGATTCCCATTTGTAAATGTTATGTTTAAGAATAATAAGAAATAGCAAATATTAAGCAGTGATTGCTTTTTAAATAAAATAAAAAATATTTTGATTATAATTGTAACCCATATGTGTATTTTTTTTACTCTTTTCGTTTCTATCCCGATTAGGAACCATTAAGAAATATTTAGAATCCACGAAAGTAAGTAATTAATTTATAATTCGCCCTGAGATTGAAAACATATTGATATGTGATCTGGTTAATTAATTAGATTAGTATTAATACATTGATTAAATTAAGTGACATATAAGAATATTATCTCATATCAATAATCAAGATCACATCAATACACATGATTTAGAAAAAACAGCAAAATTTTCAAAAATTATACAATTTGCAGACGATGTGGTAATTTATCAAGATCAAACTGAAATTAATCAAGGAATCAAAAATATCAATGATAACTACATAACAATTAGTAACTGGGCATTTAAAAATGGACTTACATTATCTAAAGATAAAACTCAAGCCTGTCTATTTACTAGACAAAGGAAAAATGTCCCAGTAGAAATAAAATTAAATAATATAAATTTTCCGGTACAAAAATCTGTAAAACACCTCGGTGTCATTTTGGATCAAAAACTTCTATGGAAAGAACAAATAGAAAATATAATTAGGAAAACAGAAAAAGGAGTAAATATCTTACGAGCAGTTTCACATTCCACATGGGGAGCAGATCCCAATCTCTCTGTTTTGGTCTATAGAGCTTATATAAGAGCAATAATAGATTATGGATCAGTATTTTATGCGGACGCAGCCAACTGTTATCTACAAAAAATTGAAGTCGTTGTGAACAAATGTTTAAGACTGTGTTTAGGCGCTCTAAAGTCTACTCCAATAAATAATTTATTTATAGAGTGTTCTGAAATGCCTATGACAATAAGAAGATGCAAACTAGGCAGTCAATTTTTAATTAAATTACTTCATAAAGAATCCAATATAATTGAAAAAATTCATCGATTGTCAATACAAGATTTAATGAATAAATACTGGCAAAAAAATAAATCACCTTGTATTGCAGAATGCTATAGACAATTGGCTAAGTACAAGGAAAATATTCACACTACATCAATAAACCTAAGCTATACCTATAAATTCGAAGAAACGATGAAAATAGATATAAATTTCCTTCGAGATTATTCGAAATATCCAAATCAAATAAGAAATCTAATGTTTGAAACAGATGTAAAAGAATTAGTACCAAATTCATATCAAATTTATACAGACGCATCAAAAAACAAGGAGGGAACAGCCTGTGCAATATATGATCCACAAGTTAAGTATAAAAAAATGGTAAAATTAAATATAAACACAAACATATATTCGGCGGAGTTAATAGGTATACTAGAAGCCTTGAAGTATTGTCAACATATTGTCACAAATTCAGAAATTGTTATAATAAGTGACAGTAAAAGCGCTTTGTCAAAAATAAAGCACCTGAAGATAACTTCCAAAGTAAATTATATTATTTTGGAAATAATCAAAAATATTAACAAATTAAATACAGACTTAAAAAAAATACGGTTAGTGTGGGTCAAAGGACACAGCGGAATTATGGGTAATGAACTGGTGGATTCCTTAGCTAAGCAGGCTCTAAAAGAAGGGATATATATATTGACTACAAATGTACACCTGAAGAAATTAAAAATATTAGCACTAATATATATAAAACAATCTGGAGCAAAGAATTTGAGGAAATTAAAAAAGGTATGTACTATAAAGAAATCCAATGTACAATACCATCAAGACCATGGTTTGCAATGACAACTCTTCCAAAATACGCAGTGAGACAAATATGCCGGTTAAGATTTAACCATGCATTGATTCCAACATATCTACATAAAATTCATTTAAGAGACAATCCATATTGTCAATGTGGAGAAATAGGTGATGCTGAACATATGATTTTAAATTGCCCTCTAATACAAATAAAAATAAATATGTTTATAAGTAAATTATACAGTTGTAAAAATATAACACACCCAATAAATTTAACATATATATTATCACAAATTAATAATACAGAATTAATGCAATTATTTATAGAACATATTAAAAATATAAAAATCAAATTATAAACTAACTAACGTAAAGACCGAAATTAAAATCTATTACAATATATAAGTAAAACTGTGTTTTTGCCTGATGTGGTATTCCCACTGATCAGTGGTCATTCCTTATAAAGTATGTAGAATAAGTAGGATAGAAAATGTTGAGTAGATAAGTATAGGAAAATATTATTGTAAAATAAATGAACAAAATTGGTGAATCGGCGAATGAGCTTTGAAGGGCCCGTAGTCATACAACTCCAAAGAAAAAAAAAGTTTACGCTCAAAAGTATCCTGATAGAAGACACCAAAAAAAGGACGTTTTTGAGAGATTTCAATAGATTCCGTGCTACTGGTAATCCTGTATACGGAAAGTTAAATAAAAATAAACCAGTTATTTGTGATGACGTCAAGGAGCTTGATGTCCTGCTTTCTGTTCCGGAAAACCCAAATACAGGTAAAGAAAAAATTTCGGGTGAATTGTAAATCAGTCAAACGACTGTTAGAACACTTAAGAGAAACCTCTATTATCCGTATAAAACTCAACTACACTAGTATTAGACCAAACAGGACTATGATAAATATTTAACTTATCGTTTATGGACTTTAGACTTTATAGAAGATCCTGATTTTTTTAATGTATTGTATACAGACCAATATACCTACTTTTCATAATAATGGTCTAGTAAATAGACATAGTTTTCATTTCATTATGATACAGTAAACAAACATTTATTTCCTACGGTTTAAAAATCGAGAGTGACTATAAATATTATTTTTAAAATCAATTTACCGTTTAAGAAAATTGTAAATTACGCAAAAACTATGACTCTAAGGGCCGGTTGTTCGAACGTTAATCAACAATGATCACTATCAAATATTTAATTACTGTCACCAACTGTCAATGTCAACTTTTATTGGTTGCTGAAAACATAATTGATTATAATTATGAGATTAGTTAATCAATTAACATAACAATTATTAACATAATTGATTAAGTAATTTAATCAATGTTCCGGTTCAGACAGGGGCCGGATCGAACAACCTCCCCCTAGTTGTAGAACATCCCTATACCATCCGAAAGAGGAACCTGTGCTTAGTACAATAATTTATTAATATACATGGTGGTTTATTTAAAATAAGCATCATATTATGACTTATGACAAATTAAATAATATAATAATGAAACTGTAAATTTTGAACACCCTGTAAATAAATGTGTAATAATCAATCATGGAATACATTAATTATAAAATAAATACCAGACCGTACTATCATAAGGTGACAATGTCACAGAATAAATAACCACACAGAAGCGAATCTGACTGTCGCGTCGTTTCCATTAATTTTGTTGGGACCGAAATATTTGACTTTGTGCACCAGTTACAGAATAGAACTTGATGTTCTAAGGAATGACCATTCCAAATTAGGTAATATTTTTGACAAGTAGTTATTAATTAAATATGAAATATAAAATTTAACTATAAAATATAAATAAAATATAAAATAAAACATATATAAATATAAAATTTAACTATAAACAACTGCCAGGTCAGTCGCAAATGTGAGGTTGCACCAGTTAGGTTGACACATGAGCATGAAAATATGTTACCGTTTTCGGCAGGAGTTTCGCTTCTGTGTAGTTCTTTATTCTGTGACAATGTCATACAATGCAATTAATTACCTACATCTTTTGTTTTAAAATCGATTTACAGATTAAGAATTTAAATAATTGTAAATCACGCAAAAACTATGAGACCTAGGTATAGGACATCCATATACCATTCGAAAGAGGTAAAATTGTTTAGTATAATTACTTATTAATATACATGGTATTCTATTTAAAATAAGAATCATATGACACATTAAATAATCCAATAATGAAACTGTAAATTTTGAACACCCTGTAAATAAATGTGTAATAATGAATCATGAAATACATTCAACCAATATCCAAATATTTAAATGTAAAAGTAATTTTTTATAATTTCTTATACAACTTGAGAATAAGCCTTCTTTTAAAGCTTTTCATTTTAATAAAAGTCAACATAACTCAGAACAATCTGTACAAAGGTATAGGGAAGCCTTATGGATCTATATCTTATTTTTTGCGTACAATTAAAAAATGCAATAAAATATAGGGTGTTCCATAAGAAAAAATATAACTTTGATACGCCGCCATTATTGGGACACCCTGTAGGTATATTTCAAGATAATTTTAAAATGTAGATTTTATCGACTTCGAAACTACTAATTTAAATTTTTTTTTAAATCTTTTACCATTTCGCTGTAATCTTCCGTCCCGTTAGTGGTGACTCACCCTGTATAATGACTTTCATTCATAACATGTTTTCTCACATACAATTTTAAACTATCTTTCTTGGTTCCTTATGCCTGGTTGCACCAACAAATCTTAAGTTTAAGACGTGCTTACGAAACATACGCGTTGCACCATTGAGTCTTAGATCAATTTTCAGCTTGTCATAATATATTTCCATGTGGATTGCATAGATAAGAATCGAAAATGGCAGCTATGTACGCCGCTGCTCCCGCTTGGCGGCGCTAGTATAACTGGGGGTCAATGTTTTGACAATTCGTGAAGTTTGTGTAGAGTGTTTTTATTTACGATTGATTAAATTATGGCAGAAAAATACGGATATTGGACTGTTTGTACGTTGGAAACGAATTGAGAAGAAGAAATGCGAGAGTTACTGGAAAATAGGAAGCCCTTTAACAGCCTCCACTGTTTATATAGCCATCTATTTCCTAACTTCCCTGTCCCAGTTTCTTAGTCTCTTGTTGCCACAAGATCAAATTTATATTTTTTTGGTTCGTTTACTAAATGCTTCCGTTTTCCTTCCTGGAATGATTCTCTTATATTCCACATCTCTATTTTAACTAGTTCTTGTTTCCGTTTTCTTTGCCGGGTCATCTTTGTTGGGTCTACTAATACTGCATTGAATTCTAGTATTTTGCAAAGTCTTCCTCTATTACTTCCAGCTGCTCCTTTTCTTTATTCCATTTCCATAATTCATTGTTTATTGTCAGTCTTTGGTATCCTGTTTTTGTGCTATTTCCTTTGATTTTCTCTTCCTTAACAACTCTTCTTATTTTGGCCATTATTTCCCTTTCGGTCTTTCGTCAGATCATCATTTATGTATATTCTTTCTCTCAGTTGATTGAGTTTCATCTTTCATTTTGCATTACTTTGGTCTTTTCTGTCTTGCTATCCATCTCTACCAAATATATTTTGTCTCCCAGCTTTCTTGTTTCACCCGTTTTCTTTTACTCGCATTTCCTTTTCTATTAATTTTTCTGTTTCATTCCCTATCAAGAATGGTTGATCGGTGTCAATCTGCAGTCCTTGAATCACAATATTTTTTCTTATTTCCTCTCTTTCTAATTTTTGTACTCTTTCGTTGGAGATCTTTAATTCATTAGGGGAGTGCAATTAGAACGAAAATATGCATTGTTTCGGAAAAATTCAAACAAGCTTATATTTTTCTAAAACTTTTTTTGTTAGTTTATATACATGTTAAAGTAAAAAGTTCTGCTCGCGGATTTGGCCGCTAATTGTTTATTAATTGTTTAAACAATAACAATTGTTTTGTATTAATAATTTTAAAATTATCGTTAAATTCATCATTTTACTTTGAGCAAATATGTTTCTATTTTGTTTTTGATTATACTGAATCCGAATATGGCATTGCAATTTGAAAATTCTTATACAGAAGCTCTTATACAGTATGTCTGCGTAGCTAGAGAACCACATAGAAAACTTTATTATCAATTTTACGAAAAAAAGTTATTCTTCATAAAAGGCTCTGGATAGTCAAAAATCTAAAACTCAATTATCAGATATCAAATTTTATCAATTTTATACGAGTTATGTCAAAAATATGAATTTCGTTAAAGAGTAAAATACCTTTATATTTCAGAATATCAAAAAACGCTATTATGAAAAGTTGTTTGAAATTATAAACTAGGTTTAAATATACAATTACATTATTGTTGGAATGGAAAAATTTTCTTTCAATTTTTTCTCAAATTACAGATACTCGTCATCATTTTATTACAATTATGATAACTATTTTATTATCACTTTTACGAAAAAAAGTTATTCTTCATAAAATGCTCTCCTTGGTCTAAAATCTAAGATACAACCATCAGATATTAAACTTTTTTAATTTTATACGAGGTATGTAAAAAATATGAATTTTTCTTAAGAGTTAAGTGCCTTTATTATTCACAATATTTTAATTATAAGGATGTAATTGAACACTTAAAAAATTTTTAATTCCAAACAACTTTTCTTAATAACAATTTTCGATATTGTGAAATTTAACGATACTTCACTTTTGAGTGAAATTCATATTTTTTGACATACCTCGTATAAAATTCATTAAATTTGATATTTGATGATTGCATCTTAGATTATATACGATGCCGAATATTTTACAAAGAATAACTTTTTTTCGTAAACCTGATAATAAAAAAGGTATTAATAGGTTCCAAGTTACGCAGACATACTGTATAAGGGTTAAAACAAAAATTTTTTTGCTGAACATTTAATATTGTTGAAGTTAATTATTAAATGTATTTTAGGTAAGTTTTCCAGAAAAAAGTTTTGATCACTTCATATAAACATTTTTTTAGCTGGTAATTTTCGGTTGTATTACTTTTTTGTTATCTTTCTTAACTTTCTCAAAAAGAAATAGTCTATTTCATTTCTAAAGTAAAATAATTCAGTGCATTTTAAAGATTACATCCTAAGCTTTAAAAAAGCACTTATAAAACTGTAATAGATCTGTTCAAACTTGAGTAATACCGTCTTAAATTGGTGGTAATTCTATAAAACTACGAAGAATTCAAAAAATACATTTTTTAAGACGTCATATCATTTGAATTAAATTTTTGAGATTTTTTTTGAATAAAACATCATTTAGTATGCTTGGAAGGTAAGTTGTGCAAAATTGAGGGTTTAATAAGGAAAATTTTATTAGTTACACATTTTTAAATCATTTTTAAACAAAATTCATGTAAGGCGCAATTTCCTCCCCAACTGTACTTATGCCCATACACTTTATTTCTATTTATTATAACCATAGGATAGCTTAATTATTCTTCCTTTAGGTTCAATTTGTAAAATTTCATTTGATGCATTAGTTAAAGAATTACATTAAAATAACTCAACCATGCACTTCGCCGTACGCTAGTTTACAGTGCGCCAATGTTTGTGAGAAGGGTGACTTTAAATATTAAAGTGAGGGTGACTAATAAAAAATTAGAGAAGATACAGATTTAGTTTTAGAAAATTCTTTATATAAGGTTTTTTTTGTAAAATTTTCTGAATTTTTCAATGGTTAAATCAGTTTTGTTCTAAAATTTATATTTTCGGAGTTATTTAAAAAATATCAAACTTCGTAGTTCATTTCTTCAATAAAAAATGAATCACCCACTTCTTGAGTAGAAATTTTTGATATGTTGTTTATTAAACATTTCTTAATTAAATTACAAAAAGTTCTATCTTGTTTGATTTTTTCCGAAGTGAAAATCTATATGCACTCCCCTACATTTCGTAACTGATTAATATCTTAAAGCGCCTTTTCATTAATAAGTTTCAGTTGTTCAATTTTCTTTCGATATTCTTTTTGCTGGAATGCGAGAGTTACTGGAAAAAAGGAAGCCCTTGTCGAAGGGTAAGCTGTATTAATCATCGTCTTAATATTTTTTTTCTATAGCTCAGAGCAAAATAAAAATATTTATTGTTGATCTGAGTTTTTTAGTGAAGTATTCGATTTTTTACAGTCGAATCCAGGGGCAATACGTAATCTGTTTCAATTTCAACAAAATGTTTATTGCAGATACGTGCATTTATTGTCGGCAGGTATTTTCCCTTTCCTATTGCTACAATCCACTTTTTTCTCATCAGAATATCTTTAGGAAACCTGTATCCTGATGTTCTCAATAAGCATAAAGGCACAGCACAACATTGAGGCATTTTATTTTCTCAAAATTAAATTCACACAGCGAAACAAATCAGCAATAAAAGACTAAGTTTTTCAACCTAATAAAAATATTTGTATAAAATATTTTTAAAAGATTTTTAATTGAAAAACTTATTAGTCCATTTTCCTGGTGACACCTACAAGGCTTCTACAACATGCAAGCCAGATGGATGCTGCAGTGAAGACAAAAGGAAGGAATTCTACACTCTGCAATTCACAACCCCCGTCTGCAGCTTGGTAAAGTTCCAACGGAAAATGGACAAAAAAAAAAGAAAGGAAAAAGACCTAGTTACTTTACAGGAGTAATACTAATATAATAATTAATAAATTAATAACTAATATAATTTATATTAATATTCCTCCTATAGAGTAACTAGGTCCATTTTCCGTTGGAACTTTACCAAGCTGCAGAAGGGGGTTGTGAATTGCATAGTGTAGAATTCCTTCCCTTTTGTCTTCACTGCAGCATCCATCTGGCTTGCATATTGTAGAAGCTTTGGAGGTGTCACCAGGAAAATGGGCCAATAAGTTTTTCAATTAAAAATATTTTAAAAATATTTTATTTTACAAATATTTTTATTAAGTTGAAAAACTTAGTCTTTCATTTAGCAGATGCCGCTACGCACCTACTACCTTCACGTCAGTTGCAATGGGGGACTAATATGTCGAAAAAATTTTACCTGGACCAGAGAAAGCAGCCTATGCATTCTCTGAAGAGCCTCTAACAAGAGGTGAAATTGTCGATAAGAGTGCTGGCTGCACGCTCTAATCTAGGTAAAAATTAAGACGGTTTTGGCTTCGCATTGCAACCGAATAAAAATGGTATAAATTTTTATTTCAAATCAGCAATTAATCGGTTGAGAGCCAATCATGCTCTTACGCCATCTTACATGCATAGAATCGGCTTGGCAGATACTCCCAATTGTACTTGTGGCAAAATTACAAAACACATGTCATATTAGAATGTCATTTAAACATAAATAACATAAACGACCTTTATAAGGAACTAAAAGATTTAAACTGTTTTTTCCCAATAAACCTAAATACGTTAATATTTACAAATGATATGGAAATTCTTCATCTCATTTATAAACATGTTAATTATGTAAACGTAATATGTAATAAATAGGCATAATTTGTTAATGTGGTTTGAAAAAATTAAAAAAAAAATAATATTAAAAAAACACAAAATAAAATAACAAAAAAAAATAATAAACACAAAAAAAGAAAAAAAAGTAACAAAAATAAAAAAGAATAGAAAAAAAGAAGTAAAAAAAGTGTTTCTCACAAATTAAAATATATATAAAAAAACAGTAAAATAATTAAAAAAACTAAATAAAAAAAAGCTACACAATGTACCAATGTATCTATAAAAATAAAATTGTAGAATGTAAGAAATTTATGACTATGAATCTGCAATCAATCAGAAACAAGTCTGGCTAATTGGCTCTGCCAAAGCCATTTTTCAAAAAAAAATCAGCAATATTTACTTAGAAATATATTGATTTGAATAGTTGACGTAAGTTGACGTGACTTCCAACTACACAAGCGCCACCTAAGTTGAGCTTTCCAGATTAGCTGCCATTATGGTGCAACGTAAGTGAGACTTAAAACGGCCCTATCTATAAGCTGAGCTGGGCTAAGCTGGTGCTTAAGATTTGTTGGTGCAACCAGGTATTAGTTACTAATTTTATAAATATTTGTGTCATGACCATAAAAAATACTTCTGCTCACAATATTTTACTTGTAAATTTACATTGTGTGTGAATAGACATAGAGAGTAAAACTAGTAAGGGTGTTTATGGCTCCCTCTGAACGAACTGAAATATAATACGTCTAAAAATACCCTGTATTTAAATACAGTAGCGCCGTACAAAGAAATAAATTGTTTTTGGTGATATGTTACAAAAGTCTCAAAAAAGGTTCCTTCCAAATAAACTATTTTCCAAATAAACTATTTACTAGACAAACATTTTTAGTTTTTTTAGGGGAAAGCCATTTTTAGACACCCTTTATAATTGTAATTTCATTGATTGATTCAATAAAATTGTGTTTTGACTAAGAAAGTTTTGGGGTAGTTCTGATTTCTTTCATATGGATTATATATGGATTTTGGGCTGCTGAATCCGAATATGAGGTTTGCGGACAAAATTTCTTGCCGGAACATTTAAAAAATCGCTAGAAAATCGAAAAATTTCAGCTTTTTTCCGATTTTTTGCTCAAATCTCAAAAACTATTAACTTTTAGTAAATGGTGTCTGTTAACAGAAATTAAAGTACTTAAAATTATCTACAAATATCACGATTTACTTTTTTTGGACGAACCGTTCAGTCTAAAGTACAGGTTGACAATTGCCAATTTTTAACGGTCTCGGCAAAACCCACTTTTTACATTCCAAAACTTTATTTTTTATTGGAATTCTGTCATTTGATAAATTTCTCCTAGTTTTCTGTACAAATAATAAATGTTAGTTCATAGGTATGGTATGTCTCTTGTGACAGCTTCCATGAGTTTATTCAGTCCTAAGAGGCCGGGAATGTCTCTGCTTTTCCCTTAGAGCCACAGAAGATCAGGCACAGATGGAGTCACAGCTTCAGTTGGTGTGAAGATTTCCTTCGGATCTGTTATCTTCATTTCTGATAAACCTTGGGATTTTTTAAAATGAATTAGTTGAACAGCTCCCTGACTTCCATAAACCTCAGGCGCGGCTTTCTTTTTTATCCGAGGATTGGATTGCTTAGGAGCTACTGAATGTTTTGGTCCAATACAAGAAATGCCACATATGACGTAAAAAGTGTGGCAACAACCTTCTGCGTAAAGCACGGCATGTCAATTTTCTGCTGATCGCATGAGAATGCTGACACTTCCAGGCGAACAGCTTCTGTATAGGATGAACAAAACTCCAAAGAGGAAACTACATCAACCTATTTTCTTGAGCCGTACTTTTTGTAGAGAAAACGGCCAACCCTGCAAGGAATGGTGAGACCACCTATCTGAGCCTTACTGCCGCTACAAGACTTTGAGCAAACGCGTTGCTTAGCTAGAAGTGTCAGCAATCGCAGGCAATCCGCAGAAAATTGACCATTCGTGCTTTACACAACAGGTGTACTAAAACGCTGATGCCAGGCCTTAATTTGCATGTTGGTCCATCGATCCCAATCATGCTTATATATACGTCGCATATGAATAAACAAATAAATGACCAAAACATGTTTTTTAATGAGTTTTTTTAACCAACTCAAACGTTTTCTTTTCAAAAGTACTCATCAGAGAGCAAAACTAATTGAAAAAATGCAACTAACGTAAAAAAATAATGTAATGTAAATTAACATTAAAAGTTTTCTTTTGTGCGGCACTCCTCAAAACATGACACTACGCAAAGGCCGACTCCGTATCTTGCTCACGTGTACCTCGATTCGCTTCTTTTTTTTTCTGGTCTTTTCTGTAGCTACAAACGTTTCACCTTCTAGCAGCCACCTATAAGCGTTGCCACCAGCGCTACAATATAGCATATATCTAAAATATGTGAACAAACATATAGGGCAATGGGTCCGCGTGACCTGTCTTAGGTGCCAATATTTTGAGGCTTTGGGAACAATAATCTAACATTTTCGGACATATTTCTTCAGCATTGGGACACCAATGAGTCTAAAATTTTATAAGCAACGCATATTTTCGGCTTTGGTAAAATGAGACCATAACACCTTGAACGTATATATACGGCGGCTGGGGATACAGACCCACTTTTTCAAAAAAATATATATGCAGCTTTGGGACAGAAAGGGTTAACGTACATACAATCGACGGATACCACACTTTTTACGTCATGGGTGGCATTTATTTTATTGCACCAAAACATGCAATAGCTCCTAACCAATCCATTCCTCGGCTAAAAACTTAACCCGCACCTGAGGTTTACGGAAGTCAGAGAGCTGTTCAACTAATACATTTTGAAAGGACAAAACCTCAAGGTTTATCAGAAATCAAGATCCGAAGGGAATATACACAACAACTGAAACTGTGACTACATCTGTGCCTGATCTTCTGTGGCTCTAAGGGAAAAGCAGAGACATTCTCGGTATTTTAGGATGGAATGGATTCATGGAAGCTGTGAGAGGAAACATACCATATTCATATTATAAACTAACATTTATTATTTGTACAGAAAACTAGGAGAAATTTATCAAATGACAGCATTCTAATAAAAACTAAAGTTTTGGAATGTAAAAAGTGGGTTTTGCCGAGGCCGTTAAAAATTGGAAATTTTCAACTTGTACTTTAGTCCGAACGGTTCGTCTAAAAAAAAAGTAAATAGTGATATTTGTAGATAATTTTTTTTTTATGTAATTATGTTTATTTAAAATCTACATCATTAAAAGAGTATTAAGTAAATTTTTCCATGTTTTTGGTCATGAAGAAGAGACTTCCAATGATGTCTCATCTTATTCTATTTATGTTTAAAGTTTTAAAATAGGTCCTGAGGCCAGGTTCTATCTAGTCTCCTTGTGACAGGGCCATTATGAAATAATTCTCTTACTAATTCGTTGTCATGGTGAATGGTACACTCGTTTTGTGATTCCGAGGTTCGATGGATTTCTTCTCCAATGAAAGGTATATTTAAGTCTTCGTGAAGTGTTTGATTAGTTACATACCAGGGTGCATCCACTATTGATCTTAGAACTTTCGACTGAAATCTTTGAATGATATTCAGTGATGTTGACTTTGCACAGCCCCAGAGGTGTAGTCCGTAGTACCAAATAGGTTTGATTATTGCTTTATACAGAAGAATTTTCTTTTGGATGTTGAGTTTTGATCTGCGTCCAAGGAGCCAATACATTTGCCGAAATTTCATGTCTAGTTGTCTTCATTTAGTCTGTATATGTTTTTTCCAAGTAACACGTTGGTCAAGATGGAGGCCAAGGTATTTAGCTTCTGTTAATGTTGGTATTCGTACATTTTCCATTCTTACAGGTGGGCATGTGTTGTGGCGGTTTGTAAACGTTATTTGAGATGATTTTGTTTTATTTACTTTAGTTCGCCATTTTGTGTACCATTCACTGAGTATGTCCAGATGGTGTTGCAGGTCTTGTGAGGCTTGTATGTGATCTTCATTTACTGCTAGTATTGCTACGTCATCAGCAAAGGAAGCGATCGTAGTATTAGGAGACTCTGGTATATCGGCTGTGTAGAGTGAGAAAAGCAGAGGTCCGAGAACACTACCTTGCGGAACTCCGGAGTTAATAGGACCGAGGCTGGATTGTTGGTCTTTGAATTTTACTGATAAATATCTATTTGATAAGTAGGATTTGATTGGGAGGAAATAGTTACTAGATAGTGCTAATTTTACTTTGTAAAGCAGTCCTCTGTGCCAAACTTTGTCAAACGCTTGTGAGATATCTAGGAATACAGCGTTGCAGTATTTCTTTTCTTCGAGAGTTTTTGATATTTCATTTACTATTCGATGGACTTGTTGTGTAGTAGAGTGATTTTCCCGAAAACCAAACTGATGTTCTGGTAGTAATGTTAGGAATTCATGATCTGCGTATATTCTTTGTAGCAGCAATCTTTCAAAAACTTTGCTAACTATTGGGAGTAGGCTGATGGGTCGATAAGATGTTACTTCATTGGGAGCTTTGCCTGGCTTAAGGATCATTATACTTTCTGCAAATTTCCATATTTTTGGAAAGTATGATAAACTTAGCATGCGATTAAATATTACTGTTAGCATAATAATGGCCTTAAGAGGAAGTTGTTTTAGTACTTGTGCCGAGATTAAGTCATAACCTGGAGCTTTTCGTGAGTTGATTTTGATTATTTCTTTCTTGACTTCTATAGGAGTAAAACTTTTGATTGGAAGGGACATTTGACATGCTGCGCTAATTAGTTCTTCCACTTCTTCATCAAGGTCTGGTGGCTCGGTTTGAAATACACTCGTAAGATGTTCAGCAAAGACGTCCGCTTTTTCTTTGTTGGAACGAGCCCATTCGCCATTTGGTTTATGGAGGGGAGGAATAGTTGTGTATGGTTTTTTGAGTTTCTTAGTCGCCTTCCATGGCGTCTGATCATTTGCTGTAAGGTTTGTAATGTAATGTTCGAAGGTTTCGTTGTTTGCAGCTTTGATGGCTACTCCAAGTTGTCTACGTAGTCTATTGTATATGTGTTGATCTATGTTGTTTCTAGATCTTTGCCAGTTTCTTCTCGCACGACGTTTTTCAGCAATGAGTTGCCGAATGTGTAGGGGAACATTTGTTGTATGTGTCGGTCTGCGTTCAGTTCGTGGTGTAGATTGCCATGCCGCTTCTTGCACAAGGGTGGTGAACTATTGAGCTGCTGTATCTATCTCGTGTGGAGATTTGATTCGCAAATTAAGATTAATGTTTTCTTCTAGGTAGTATTGAAAATCTGCCCAGTTGGTGTTTTTTGACGCTAGTCGAGGAGGGGGTGTGTTGGTTATAACTGTGGTATTCTTGTTCATAATAACTGGTGTATGATCAGATGAGAGGTCACAGCTGGATTCTATTAGACAGTTGTTTCTGGATTCTTCTTTGCTTATGTAAAAGTCTAGCACATCTGGAAGTTTTCTGGGGTCACTTGGCCAGTAAGTAGGGATTCCGTTGGTGTGGCAATCGTAGTTGTTGTCGGTCATTGCTTTTAAAAGGTTACGACCTTTTGTTGTTATGAGTCTTGAGCCCCAATGTGTGTGTTTCGCATTCCAATCTCCCCCGGCTACAAATTTACTGCCAAGTAATTGAAAGAAGGCTTTGTATTCATCTGTGGAGATTGCATGACGAGGTGGGCTGTAGATTGCAGATATGTTAAAGTGCCATGGCGTTGCATTCACCTGAACAATTGCTGCTTGAATTTTTTCTGTTGCATATTTTGGCAATTCATGATGTGATATACAGCTTCGTATGATTATGGCCGAGCCACCATGAGCAGTACCATCGGGGTGAGGTGTACTATATGTAGTATAGAGCGGAATATTGAACATAGTTAGATCAGTAAAGTGGGTTTCTGAAACAAGCAGTACATCGATTTTATTCTGGTTTAAGAAAGTGATTACTTCCTGCTTATGGTTTAGCAGGCCATTAGCGTTCCATGTGGCAATTCTAAGTATGTTTAACATTAACAATCCCTTCGGTTAATGACTTGTGTGAGTAAGTTTAATATCATACTATTTTGACTCATGAGTTGTGAGAACATGTTTTTGAACTCGTTAAGGAATGTTATTAGTTGTAGTTCTATGTTAGTTTTAGGTTCTTGGTCGCGGTTGATTTGATTTTCTGTCACATTTGCATATGTTCTATGATGATTTTGTAGAGTAGTGTTTAGCTGATTGTTTCATTACTTACATGTGGGTTGTTAAATGTTGTTCTTTGGGGCTGTTGGTTTCCTCTTTTTGGCATATTTCTGTTTTCTACTAGTTTCATGTAGACAACACAGCCCTTATAGTTAGCAGGGTGATCTTGTTTGCATAGTGCACACTTAGCCGGAGTGTTTCTAGGTTTTTTACAAGATTTTGTATCATGTTGTTCTCCACATTTGACGCAGTAGTGTGGTTTAGTGCAATATGTTTTACTGTGACCGTAAGCTTGACAACGCATGCATTGGATGATTGAGTTTCTCTTCTTTGGTGCTTCCACTGCTATTTTGGTGTGAGATAAGAATTCTAGATTAAATATGTCTTTGTTGTTACTCTTGGGTTCAAGGTCTTAAAAAAATAAGGATAAGGGTTCCTTTGTTTGTTTGTGTCGGACGTTGGTTATATTGCGAACTTTATGGCCGGCATTTCCTAACTCCTTTGTTATATCTGTTGTGGGTATAGAGTGATGGATATGTCTTATTACCACTCTGTAGGCACGTTCTTCCTTTATTTGGTAAGTGTGGTGAACGATTTTTTCGTCTCGTAAATGTCTTACCAGTTGACGATAGGTATCTGTTGTATGTGTTATAACTTTGACAGTGTCGTTTGGCAGGGTTCTGGTATAGTAGGTTTCTTTTTGTATAATTTGTGCAAAGCTATCGAGCATATCTTTAAAGTTTTTGACACCATATATGAATATTGGCGGTGGTCTTGGTACCGGTACCTTCTGTTGTTTTTCTATTTCAGTGTGCTCAGTGTTCTCGTCGTTTGATAATGCACTGTATCGATTTTGTATTTTTGTTGGTGCTGAATTGGAAGAATTAGAATCGTTATTTTTAAATTTACGTTTTTTGACTACTTGCCATGAGTTCTTATTTTGGGCTTCTTTGTCTTCGTCTTCGCTAAACTCAATATCCGAATTTTCTGAATGTATATTTTCAAGATTTATCTGTCTTTTTGAGGTCTGCTCTGCAGTGGATGGGTTGTTTTGGACGTAGTACATTGGTTGTGATTGTAGTGGAAATTGTTGTAGTTGTGCTGGAAAAATGAATTGATTTTGTGGAATGTTTGCTATAGGAGTATTTGCCTCTTGACAATAGTAAACGGAATTTGGTGCATTTTCGGAAGTGTTTTCTGGGGGCGGATATTGTTTGGGAGTTGGGTACATGTTCCTGGATGTATATTAATAGTGGACCTGCTGTTTACCTACAATTTCTGCTAATACCAAAATAGACACTGATTGTATGTATTCCGTATATGTGAATTGTTCATTGTAGAAAAACAGAATTTGGTACGTCACTCCTTTTCACTATTTATTTTATAATTATATTTTTTTTTCTGCAGATTCAACTGCTGAAGTTAGATAAACTTAATTATCATACAAAACGTCAAGACGAACTCGAACAGTATGAATAACGAATTCAAACTGTTTTAAGAATGTCTTTAAATCACAAAATTTGCAGAGAACTTTGAAATGTGTGTTCAAATATTGGCAGTTATTTTGACACTGTAGATAATTTTAAGTACTTTAATTTCTGTTAACAGACCATTTACTAAAAGTTAATAGTTTTCGGCATTTGAGCAAAAAAGCGGAAAAAAGCTGAAATTTTTCGATTTTCCAGCGATTTTTTCAATATTCCGGCAGGAAATTTTGTCCGCAAACCTCATATTTGGATTCAGCAGCCCAAAATCCATATATAATGAAAGAAATTATAACTACCCCAAAACTTTCCCACTAGGGAGCTCGTAGAGTACAAATTCATATAAAATTTCTAAAATACTGGTTAACTGTACGCGTCAAAAGAATTTCTTTCTCGTTTTGTACATTCTGTATTTTACTTATTTCCTGAAACTTAATTAAAGAGAACATTATGAGTATTTTTTACTACTTTTTACTTGAACATCAATAGCCGTTTGAAAATTTTATCGCTCTTAAATTTTTCTTTTAAAAAACTTTCCAACCTGGTAGTAATTTAGTCTATAGAATTTTGTATTTCCATCAATGGACTAATTATCGGGAAAGTCAAGTGAGCGAACAATAGTGTACCCTTAGGAGTTCCTGTAAATCAATTTTTCGATCAAGTTTTATAGAATAACGGGGATGCTATTGTTATGTACAATTTCGAAGAGACAAGTATTTATTACAGACCTGGATCCCGCGTACCAAAAAAAGTTGATTAATAATAAGCTGAAAATTTGTTAACCTTCCGATGACCAACCTTTTTTTGTTACACGGATGACCAAGGGGGGGGGGGAAATGACCACAGGTCAAAAATGACAATTAACAAAAAATTTAAGTTTTTTTTTTAATTTTTGATTTTTTTTTGGCATGGAGTTTATGCCATTCAGCCAGTCACAACATGAGTATTAGTGTCATGTGTAGTGTGTATGTTGAGTAAGTGTCTTGTTACTTTGCAAAGTCGACATCATTAGCGTAAAACTACTGGGAATTACACATAATAGACGGTATTTTACTAAACATCAACTTCAGAATAAATTTTTTAAAAGACTAAGTTTATAAAAGTGATAAGGTTTTAAAAGACTAAGTGAATAAAAATGGTATACATTTTTATAATAAATTTTTTATTCGTAAAATATAGGGAATTTTTTTTATTTCAAAATATGAGGATATCTAGAATGATATTAAAGTCACATAAAAAAATAGTGAGTTAAAAATTAAAAATACTTTTGATTGTATTAAAGAAAAACCTACGCTGGGGTCACAATTTCCCCCGCTTGGTCATCCGAAGGTTAATAGCTTAACGGTGTTTAGTCAGACAAACTTTGATATATGGGAACACTGGAACAGGGGAAGTTTTAATTGTGGAAGAGGTTAAAAATTTGGAACGTCAAACTACGAAAACGTTTCATGTATTTTGTCCGACAGAACTTCCAATTGATTTGTTACCATTTCATTTAACTCTCATGCAAAAATCAGACTGGTATTTATTACCAACTGGTCATTTTAATGAGTGGAACACGAAGAACATATATCAAATGACAAGAATCATGTTGATTAGTAATGGCAGTATGATTTTTGCATGAGAGTTTAATGAAAGGGTAACAAATCAATTGGATGTTCTGTCCGACAAAATACATGGGACGTTTTCGTAATTTGACCTTCCAAATTTTTAAACTGTTCCACAATTAAAACTTCACCTGTTCCAGTGTTCCCATACATCAAAGTTTGTTTGACTAGACACCGTAAAGCTATTAACAAATTTTCAGCTTGCTATTAATCAACTTTTTTTGGTACGCGGGATCCAGCCCTTTTATTAAAAAAAAACATTTATTATCGAGAATGGAATTATTGGTTTTTAAAATATTTCCACGAATTTATATACTCTTGCCTTCGTTTGAAAAGGAGTAGTCGAGTTCTGTCACAAATATAATAGCCCAATAAAATAAAATTTAATTCCGTACATGTTAGAATAATTTTTTCATCAAAGTTTAGGCCCAAACAAAAGGTATTTTCAAGAAAGTATATGATTCATATGAGGGGATCATTGTTTTATTTTTTAACTGCTGCGGTAATTCATGTTTTTAATAAGGATTTTACAATTTTTTTCTGCAAAGCTGAAGAATCAATTTTTTTTATATAAGACTTACTAAATTAAATTTGACCCTTAATTTATTTAAATAATTGTAAATCAAAATTGAAAAACAAATTTCCAAAAAAATATTATTTGCATTATAAACAAACACTATAAATATCAAACATTTTGTTTTGCACAGAAAGTTGCGCTATGGTACCAGTATAAACATAAAAAAAATTGGTTAATAAATATTCAGTAGTTTATGAGATATTTAATTTGTTTACAAAAAATTACTATTTTTTCTATTGCAAAAACGCGGTTGTTGCCGATGTATACAAGTATACAAGTTTTTCAGGTCTCATTTTTTTGCTTTTATGTATGTTTTCGACAGATGTATTGACCAATCAAAATTTCAATTAAACACCCCTCCAAAATGGTGTAATTTGTTTAAAAGTTCATATTTTGTTTATTTATCAATATTAACATTTTATAGTGCGTGAGTACATCTATCAACCCTACTACTCAACAATGTCATTTATACATAGTGCTAAAATTTTAGAGTATTTTAAAAAATAATGATTTTCGTAGCGACCTTAAATGAAAACTTCTTGCATGAAGAGTGGTGCTGTAGTACTTTGCAATATCTTCGTTAATAATGGACCAATTTCAATGTTTTTTTTTTGAGTTTAGCATATAAAAATAATAACGTCTAAATGACACATTTTACAATAAATATTCATCATCATCATCATTCTCTTTGCCTTATCCCTATGCGGGGTCGGCTTCCCTAAATTGCATTTCTCCACACAATTCTATCTTGGATCATATCAATGTTAATCCCCTTACCAACATGTCCTGCCTTATCGTCTCCCCCCAGGTCTTCTTTGGTCTTCCTCTCCTACTTCTTCCAGGAATCTGCACTTCAGCTATTCTTCGTATTGGGTGATTAACGTCTATGTTGAACATGACCAAACCATCTTAACCTATGCTCTTTAACTTTGGCATCAATTGGTGCCACACTTATACTTCCCCTAATATACTCATTTCTAATTTTATCCTTCTTTGTCACTCCACTCATCCATCTAAACATTCTCATTTCCGCCACATGCATTCGTTGTTACTCTTTCTTTTTCACTGCCCAACATTCAGTTCCGTACATCATAGCCGGTCTTATGGCTGTTTTATAGAATTTTCCCTTCAGCTTCATTGGAATTTTTCTGTCACACAACACACCACTCGCTTCTTTCCACTTCATCCATCCAGCCCTAATTCTACTGCATGCATCTCCATCTATTTCTCCATTACTCTGTAATACCGATCCTAGGTACTTAAAACTATGGCTTTTCACAATCATTTCATCATCCAAAAATACCATTTTATTTGTAGTAACTCCATCTTTAAATGAACATTCCAAATACTCTGTTTTTGTCCTACTAAGTTTTAAACCTTTTCCTCCAGAGCTTGTCTCCACTGTTCCAGTTTTTGTTCTAAGTCTCTTTCACTATTTCCTACTAACACGACATCATCAGCATACATTAAGCACCATGGAATGTTACCCTATAGTTTCGCTGTTATCTGGTCCAAAACTAATGAGAATAAATACGGACTCAACTAATAAATATTCGTCAATTTGTTATAAACAATTTTTTTTTCAAATTTTTTTCACTAATTATGATAAATAAAAATTGACACAAAAAATTTTCTATAAAAAAATTAACAAACTAAATTAGCATTAAAAATTTGTTAAAGACTTTTTTCTTTGTACAATATTAAAATATATATAGTATTTTTACTACAAAAGCGATATTACGTAGGTCAAAATTTTTGACGTAAGAGAACTGTCAAAACATTAGAATGTGACTTTTCATTATTGCCATGTTTATTATAAACATAGCAATAATGAAAAGT
Organism: Diabrotica virgifera virgifera; assembly: GCF_917563875.1. Lineage (NCBI taxonomy): Eukaryota > Metazoa > Arthropoda > Insecta > Coleoptera > Chrysomelidae > Diabrotica > Diabrotica virgifera. The sequence goes on from NC_065451.1 coordinate 57,041,508, forward strand.
CACATTCTAATGTTTTGACAGTTCTCTTGCGTCAAAAATTTTGACCTACGTAACATCGCTTTTGTAGTAGAAATACTATAATGTTGTATTTTACATTTAATTTTACAATCTTTATAACAGGTAGTACACTAATACACTTATATACATAACACTTATATACATAAGTAGTACACTTATATACATAATAGATTTATAATAGAGGTTGTCCACCATTTTTTTTATATACACACTTTGTGAGATTTTGCCAATGATTTGTGGAGGGACGCCGGTGTTCAACATTCTTCCATGGAGAGTTTGGAGTAGTTCCAATGTCTCTTTCCAACGTTTTGAACTTGCAGTAAGTTCAATGTGTCGCTAAGCCTTCGATAGCTAAGTGGAGAACTTTTAATGAACCGTAAGATGCTGTAATTCTGGCCTGTTGAATTGTGTATGTAAATAAAACACTTTTATTTTGCTATGACTGTAATGAAGTTGAAAAAGGGCAAGAAATAGAATTTTACATGTGAACAATTGAGCTACAACTATCCGTGAAAGACGCCACCACACATAATTTTACACTTTATGTACCGGCTTTTTGCTAATTGCCGCGTGAAGAATTCTCTTCGAACAAGCGTAGTGAAAAAGTGCGTTCTTAAGAAGTGTCGATAGTTGACTGACTGTTGCACCCTTGCATCCCGTTAACAAAACTTTCCGTTGGGGGTGCTTTGGGTAAAAAGAAGGCGGAGAGTAACATTCTTGGAAGATTTCTTCAGACACTGCGTAATGGAATTATTTTATGGTTGTTACAGAGGCGGCGCGGAAATTTGTTGTTGGTGAAATAGAGTTTATTTTGGGTGGAGAATACAGTTCTCCAACATTCCCCCCGGCGTTAGAGCGTTGTGGTCTAACCTACTCTTCTATACCTTGATTAGGGAGAACCGAAATTTTAGAGATTGCCCTTGTGAATTGACCATCGATGGTCTTCAACTTGACCACTCTGACTTTGCCATCTTGCCCGGGCATTGTATCAACTACCCGTGCTAAAGGCCATTTTAGAGGAGGTACATTATCCTCTCTCAGAAGAATTAAGTCATTGACTTTTACGTTTTCCCTTGGTCGGGACCATTTTGGAGAATTTTGTAACCGGTTCAAGTAATCAACAGACCACTTTTTCCAGAAACTTTGTTGTATTTTTGCAATTTGCTGAAACATGGATAGTTTATTTTCCGGAATTTTTTGTAAGTTTTGCTCAGGATGTGCCGACAGGCTGGAGCCAATTATAAAATGCCCAGGACTGAGAAAGGTGTAATCTGAAGGGTCGCTGGACATGGAACAGATAGGCCTTGAATTCATCACAGCTTCAATTTGAACCATGACAGTGTAAAACTGTTCGAAAGTGAAAGAAGAACAGCCTATTAGCCTACGCATATGATATTTTGCGCTTTTTACTGAAGCTTCCCAGAGCCCAGCCCAATGAGGAGATCTAGGGGGGATAAACTTCCATGAGGTTTGATTTTCAGAAAGGTATTCCATAATGGTTTGAGAATTAGACTTATTTTGAAAAAAATTGTGTAAGTCATAGAGTTGGTTTCTTGCACCAGAAAAACATGTGGCATTGTCACTGTAAATGACAGTTGGGTTACCACGTCGGGAAATGAACCTCTTAAGTGTTAATAGAAAGGAAGAAGTTGTTAGATCAGAAACAACCTCAATGTGCACAGCTTTGGTCACCATGCACACGAAAATGGCTATGTATGCCTTGATTTTTGGCGCTTTTCGGAGTGAAGAAGATTTTAACAGAAAGGGTCCACCATAATCTACACCCACTTTTTGAAAGGGTCTTGTTGTAATGGACAACCTATCTTCAGGTAAATTACCCATAAGCTGTTGTGCAGGAGCACACGAAAATCGGAAACATGTGGTACAGTTGCGAATGATTCGTTTTGCTTCCTTTAGACCATTGAGAGCCCAGAATTTCAAACGAAGATTTGAGAGAACTGTTTGCGCACCAGCATGTCCCAATCTGAGATGTTCATTTTTGATGATAAGATTGACGATAGGATTATTGGATGGGAGCAGTATCGGATGTTTTTGCAAATAGTCTATGTCGGGACAGTTCGTAAGTCTGCCTCCAACTCTGAGAAAATTAGAAGAATCTAAAAATGGTTTTAGTGACATGAAGTTTTTATTCGAAATAAATTTGTTATTTTTAAGCGCCGAAATTTCTTTCGAAAATGCATCACCCTGTATTTTCTTCATGATGAAATCCATTGCATAATTTAACTCCGCAACAGAAAGAGGTTCAGAAATTTTTTGTTTTTTACAATTAGAAATAAAACGAAATACGTACGCTACTGTACGTTTTAAGCGTGAAATATTTGAGAAACGTGAGAAAATTTTTATCCAGAAATTTTCCATATTAGAATTTACCACGAGGCTTATTTTTCTTTCCTCGGGAAGGTTTTCGAGAACTCTGTCATTTACTAGATTGGAAACATTGAAATTTTTATCTCGCAAGCATTTGGGACCTTGCCACCAGAAGTCGCTATTGAGAATTTCAGAACCAGACATTCCTCCCGAAAGAAGGTCTGCGGCATTTTGCGCAGACTTAATATGAAGCCATGTAAAGTTTTGAGTCAACTCTTGGACAAGAGCTACCCGGTGAGCCACGAAAACCGACCACCGACTTGGATGACTTTTACACCACGACAGAGCTACTTGGGAGTCTGACCAGAGGCTGACTGAATGAAATTTTATAGATTGATTTTCAAAGATAGAAATTATTTTTGCAACAAGTTTTGAACGAAGAACCATTGCGCACAGCTCAAGCCTAGGAAGTGTTACCGTCTTTAACGGAGTTATCCTTGATTTGGAAGAAACTAATGCACAAGAGATGGTCTCATCTGAATAGAAAGTTCTTAGGTATACGCATGCGCCATAAGCTGCCATGCTGCTGTCTGCAAATCCATGAAGCTCAACCTTCAGAATTATTTTTTCAGAAAAATAGAAACGGGGAATTTTTAATTGTTTTAATTGTGACAAGTCCTGTAGAAAGTTGTTCCAATCGTTTAGAATAGTTTTGTCCGAAATTTCTGTGTCCCACTGAATTTTTTGCAGATAGAGTTTCTGCATAAGCATTTTGCCTTTAACAATAAACGGATTGATGAGTCCCAGAGGGTCAAAACATTGCGCTAACGCAGATAGGATTTTTCTTTTTGTTATTGGTGGGCAGAAATTATTTTCGGGGACGGAAATTGTTATTTGGTCTTCCGCAGGGTCCCATTTTAGGCCTAGAACCTTACTGGAAGTGGAATCGAAATTTAGGTCATATTCCTGAGTAGCATTTTTTGAATGTTCTGGGTTGATTTGTTGTAGGAATATGGATGAATTTGAATGGAATTTATGTAAAGTAAACCCATGGCGGTTTAGAACAGAATTTAATTGCTGGAGTATTTCGAGCAATTCTTCAATATTATTTGACCCACATAAACCATTATCTACGTAGAATTGGTTTTCGAGAAAATGCGAGGCCAATGGGAACTGAACTTTATTTTTATTTGAAATTTCTTGCAAGATTCTCGTCGCAAGAAACGGGGCGCTATTCGTCCCGTATGTGATAGTATTTAATTGAATATATTTTATAGAATCGTGGGTATCATCCCTCCACAGAATATTTTGTAGAAAGCGTTGATCTTTGTTGATCCACGTCTGTCGAAACATTTTTTGAATGTCACAGGAAAATATGAATTTTTATTGCCTGAAACGAACCAGAATGTCGAATAAATCGGGTTGAACCTGATACCCTTTTAATGAAATGTCGTTCAGGATTTTCCCTGTAGAGCTTTTACAACTAGCGTCCATGACGACACGCAAAGTTGTACTTTTATTTTGTTCGTTGATGACACATAAATGTGGAATAAAATATTTTTTGTCCGAATTTTCATTTACGAACGAAAGAGGTACATATTCAGCATGCCCTAAAGAAATATATGTGTCAATGAAATTTTTGTACTCGAAAAATAATTTTTTATCTTTTTGGAATTTATTTTCGAGCGACAGAAAACGCCGTTTGGCTATAGAAATGAATCACCCAGTAATTGGTGTTCTTGTGCACTTTTTAATGGAATATCTACTTCAAAGCGTCCATTTTCAAGGATCTTTGTTGTAGTTTGAAATATTTGTTCGGCCAGCTCGTCAGCTTCCGACAGAATAGGTTTTTGAGAAAGTTCTTCCATGTTCCAGAATTTCATGAGCAGCTCGTCCGTGCTACACGTAGAAAGTAGAGCAACATCTCCAGAAGCATTGTTTGCTACTGTAGGTGCCGTCAAGTGAGGAGCAATCACGCCGGCTATTAGGTACCCCAGATGAGAAGCCTGCAAAATTGGAAGCCTAGGGCCCAGGAAGCCTAACAATCGGGCCGTTAAAGGTTTCCCGTTTTTGTCGAAAATGGTTACTTTGGCCGTAGCTACAAGTATGTTTAAATTTTTTACGGACAAAGCAGAAAAGGAATTTGTAAACGGTTCTTGCCCTTGAAACGAAGGACCTTGAAAGTTTGAATTTGACGACTGTTCGCGTTCGTAATTGTTTGAATTTGTAGAAGTGGAAGGACTTTCATTTTTATGGGTCGTAGAAAAAGTATTATGTTTACCCGAATTATTATTTGTTGCCAGAATGTGCAAATTTGTATTATGGCGCCTTTTACAAACGGTACATACATGTTTTGATGAACAATCTTTAGAATTATGCCTACCTAGGCAGTTTACGCAGAGACCTTTTGAATTCACGAATTTTATTTTGTCATCATGCTGAATGTTTTTGAAAAAGTGACATTTGTAAATTTTATGACCTTGCTTTTTGCAGAAAATGCAATAAAAGTCAGAAACAAAATTATTTGACGGATTCTTTTTATCTGAATCCTCTGATGTGTTATTACTGGATGCATGATGTGAAACTTTTACGTTTTTGGCTTGCCTAGGATTTGTATTTTCCAGGCTTTCCAGAACAATGCACCTTTTTTCAAGAAATTTAAGAAAAACATCTAATTTTGGTACATCTGAATGATTTCGCTCAGTTTCAAAAAGTCTCCTTGTTGAAAAATCTAATTTGCTTTCTAGCAGGAAAACTAAAATTATATCAATGAGCTCTGCACTTGAAAATTGCAAATTTTTTAGCAATTGCATATTTTTTGTTACGGTAGTTAGAAAATTTCTGAGGGCTTGCGGTGAGCTGTTTCTCAGTGTAGGAATGTCTATAATCTCTGTTAAGTAAGAATTTATGATTGTGACCATATTCTGATAGCGGTTCTTTAGAATATCTAAAGCAATCGAAATATTTTCATTTGTGACTTTCAAAGAATCCACCAACTTAAGAGAATCACCCTGTAGGTAACTTTTCAAATAAAGAAACCTTTGGATGTCAGAAGAGCTCAAAAAAACTTTCGAAGTCCCCTATTTGCCCGGAATATTTGCATATGCTTATTTCCGGGAGCTTTACGGCCACTTGCTTAGCGGCAGCGACGCGACGCTCCCTGTATTGGTAATATCCAATGCTCTAATCGAACTTTGTATTTTTGACAGAACCGCAAAATAATTTTCTTCAAATATGGCACGATCACATTTTTGAGAATCATCCAGGAATTCAATTTCATCCTGTACGTTATTGTAATCAGAGAACAGGTCTTGTAATCGACCTTCTCTTGTTTTGAATGAGAAAACATCTTTTTCCGAGTCATGGTTTGCTTCTAGCCACGTTTGAATTCTATTAACAGAATCTAGAATGGAATGCTTTTTGTTTACTAATTTATTTAAACCTTTTTTGCTCATTGTAATAACTTTAATTTGTTTATTTTTGAATGAAATTATTATTTATTTTTGAATTTTAACAAGCATGCAATATTAAACCAAAAATTCAACCCTGAATAGTTCTTTAAATAGTGTTTAACTTTATTAGAGTAACATTTCGCAAGAGATCTTTGAAAATTAACTTTTTGAATTTACATCTGAATTTACTCTTGGTACTTGAATGTGGGCTGCTTTTCCTGGAATCAGCTAGTCCTTGAACACCACTTCTTGAAGTAAACTATTATCACTGTTTTTGTTCACAGAATGTTTATTTGTCCGTAGAATAAATAACGCAATCACTTTGTCTCTTGGAATTATTGTCTATTCGACGAGAATATCCGAAAAACGCGACACTTATAATGTCTTTTAGAAAGAGTTGGCATTAGCCAGAAATGTTTTTTAACAAAATAATAGAATTAGATAGAAACTTGAATTGAGTGTTTTTAGGCCAGAAAAGTTCGGTCGATGGATCAAATGTGGCTCTAAGGGCCAAATTCGGCTCTTAGAAACAAAATCCGGTCTCGAAGGAACAAAATGGAGGGACGCCGGTGTTCAACATTCCTCCATGGAGAGTTTGGAGTAGTTCCAATGTCTCTTTCCAGCGTTTTGCACTTGCAGTAAGTTCAATGTGTCGCTAAGCCTTCGATAGCTAAGTGGAGAACTTTTAATGAACCATAAGATGCTGTAATTCTGGCCTGTTGAATTGTGTATGTAAATAAAACACTTTTATTTTGCTATGACTGTAATGAAGTTGAAAAAGGGCAAGAAATAGAATTTTACATGTGAACAATTGAGTTACAACTATCCGTGAAAGACGCCACCACACATAATTTTACACTTTATGTACCGGCTTTTTGCTAATTGCCGCGTGAAGAATTCTCTTCGAACAAGCGTAGTGAAAAAGTGCGTTCTTAAGAAGTGTCGATAGTTGACTGACTGTTGCACCCTTGCATCCCGTTAACAAAACTTTCCGTTGGGGGTGCTTTGGGTAAAAAGAAGGCGGAGAGTAACATTCTTGGAAGATTTCTTCAGACACTGCGTAATGGAATTATTTTATGGTTGTTACAGAGGCGGCGCGGAAATTTGTTGTTGGTGAAATAGAGTTTATTTTGGGTGGAGAATACAGTTCTCCAACAATTTGTACAAAGAAAAAAGTTTTTATGTTTCTTTAACAAAATTTTACTACTTTGTTAGATTTTTAAAATAAAAATTTGTTTTCATACTGTTTTGTGGTTATCTTTGTTGCCAACTTTTATTTATCACAATATTAGAGAAAAAGAATATTGTTTATAACAAATTAATGAACATTTATTGCAAAAAGGGTCATGCAGATGTTATTATTTTTAAATGCTTCACCAAATTAAAAAAAAAAACATTGAAATTGGTCCATTATTAACAGAAATATCGCAAAATGCTCCTCCGTTAATTTTCAGGCAAAAAGTTTTCATTTAAGGTGCTATGAAAATCATTATTTTTCAAAATATTCTAGAATTTTTATTATGTATATAAATGGCATTGTTAAGTAGTAGGGTTATAGTCTGGGCTGATTATCGGAGAATAGGCCATTTTTGGGAAAAGCTATTTACCAGCAATTTTATTGCTGAAATCGAATTATAAGATCCTATATATTAATAATATAGGTATGCAAAGTCCTCAGATAGTGTGCTACTTTTTTTATAAACAAAATGGCGGACGAAAATCGTGTTTTTTTCAATTATTGCCTTATAACTCCGAAGATTTTAACTTTACAACAAAAACACTCGAACAAAAATTCACCGTGATTAAATTCTGCATAGAGACGTGCTTTTTCCGATCTGCTCCGACAAAAATTTTCTTCGGAAAATGCGTGGTTTCCCAACAAAATCTTTAATTTTCAAATAAAGTTTTAGATAAGTAATTATCTACCAATAATTAAATAATTCGGTGACTTAAAAGCCTTCTTGGTTTAGATTATAGTTCCAGAAGCTGGTGAAAATTACTCGAATATTTTAGCCACAATTCAATTGTTAATTAATAATTATTTATAGTCGCAATAATAACCAAAATAATTATGATACACTGATTAAACTTTGAAATCTTATAAAGATGAGATGCCTATTAACATTTTGTCGACAAAATATAAATTTTTTATTTTTTTTGCATAATATTTAAATGATTAATTATTTATATGGGAAATAAGCCACAATTAAAATGAAAAAAATAATTTTATTAACGTTTCGACGCCCAAATCGGGTACCGTTGTCAAAATACAAAATATTACTAAAATAAACTAAAGTGTTGTTGCTAAGCAAAAAAATTCTTCTAATAATTTATTTAATCTCACTCATTTATATTGGCAATTCAGACATTATATTATACATTTTAAAGTAGAAGACTTTAAAATGATATTGCCAATATTTATGAGTTGCGTTCCTGGGACGACTTACTGAAAGATAGTTCATTCGATTACATGAAATTAACCCCAACTCAAGAATATCCGTCATAAAAAATTATAGCATGTGATATGTCTTTAAAAAGACAACCAAATGCAACGACAGTAAAATTCTCGCGTTAGAGACCTCATAGTAAATCACAAGGGAAAACCAGGAAAAACCCTGTGATACTATCCCGACATCGTAAGTATTTGGTCTTACATTAATTTACTCTCAAAAAATAATACCAAATTCTGACTTGTAACATGTTTAAATTATAAATAATATTAATAATACTAGATATATAAGTAATACTAAAATATAAAATATGTACTAGCTCTATATTATTGACTTACTAATCTTGGTATTTTCTTTCTATTGACTTCCTCTTTCAGTATGGGTAACCACATCCTACTGCATTCTACCGAGGAATTTGCGACACAATTGGTTTCATTTAGCATAATTAGAGCCGCTTCTTTGATTTTTCTCTTTTTACTATCTGATTCTTTCAGGACTATACTTGAATCTCTCCACTGAACTCTATGTTCATTATCCCATGCGTGTTGACATATTTGAGATCTCTCAAATTCTGTATTTTTAATATAAGATTGATGTTCACTTATTCTAACGTCTAATGGTCTTGATGTCTCACCTAAATAAAATTGTTCGCATTCACAAGGTATTTTATAAATGCAATTCTTTGTTCTTTCTTGATCATTGTTAGGTTTAGTTTTAGATAGAATAGATCTCAATGTGTTTGTTGCTTTGAATGTTGTTGAAATGTTGAATTTATTTCCTATTGTTTTAAGTTTCTCGGATAGTCCTTTTATATATGGTATTGATATTTTCCTCGTATTATTTCTGGTGAATGTTGTAGGATCCCGTTCTAAGTTGTTCTGTTCCAGAATAGAATTCTAGAATTATTAAAATTCCAGACGTTAGAATAAGTGAACATCAATCTTATATTAAAAATAGAGAATTTGAGAGATCTCAAATATGTCAACACGCATGGGATAATGAACATAGAGTTCAGTGGAGAGATTCAAGTATAGTCCTGAAAGAATCAGATAGTAAAAAGAGAAAAATCAAAGAAGCGGCTCTAATTATGCTAAATGAAACCAATTGTGTCGCAAATTCCTCGCTAGAATGCAGTAGGATGTGGTTACCCATACTGAAAGAGGAAGTCAATAGAAAGAAAATACCAAGATTAGTAAGTCAATAATATAGAGCTAGTACATATTTTATATTTTAGTATTACTTATATATCTAGTATTATTAATATTATTTATAATTTAAACATGTTACAAGTCAGAATTTGGTATTATTTTTTGAGAGTAAATTAATGTAAGACCAAATACTTACGATGTCGGGATACTATCACAGGGTTTTTCCTGGTTTTCCCTTGTGATTTACTATGAGGTCTCTAACGCGAGAATTTTACTGTCGTTGCATTTGGTTGTCTTTTTAAAGACATATCACATGCTATAATTTTTTATGACGGATATTCTTGAGTTGGGGTTAATTTCATGTAATCGAATGAACTATCTTTCAGTAAGTCGTCCCAGGAACGCAACTCATAAATATTGGCAATATCATTTTAAAGTCTTCTACTTTAAAATATATAATATAATGTCTGAATTGCCAATATAAATGAGTGAGATTAAATAAATTATTAGAAGGATTTTTTTGCTTAGCAACAACACTTTAGTTTATTTTAGTAATATTTTGTATTTTGACAACGGTACCCGATTTGGGCGTCGAAACGTTAATAAAATTATTTTTTTCATTTTAATTGTGGCTTATTTCCCATATAAATAATTAATCATAAAAATGCCACAAGGAAATAGCTTCAGAACAACATTAATATTTAAATGTTTAAAAAAATAGGTATAAACAAATTAACGTTTCTCAGAAAGTTTTTATTATATTATAATTTTAAAAAATAGCTAAAATGCGCATTTCAAATATCTTGAAAATGAATGCTTTAAATCTTTTTTGCAACCATTTTCAAAAAAGTTATGAAACAGCAAAATAAACATACGATTTCTACGGTATTTATATTTTTTTTATTCTTTCAAAGCGTAGAAGTGAGTTTAAAGTACAAGCTAATTATTTACAAAAAAATATCAATTATAAGTTTAATGGTTATATTTTAATTAAAGATTATAAATATATTTTTTTGTAATTTACTCGCGCGAAAGTAGAATAATACAGTACTGTAGCTAAAATTTTCACTCGGAGCGACGACCGGCGGCCGCGCGACGTACACTTTTAATAAATAATGTATGCTGCGTGTCAGTCGCGTCGAGTGAACATTTTAGCTCCGACTCTGTATCAGGCCTACTTCTGCGCTAAAAATTACAAAAAAAGTATTTTTAATCTTTGATTAAAATATAACCATTGCACTAATTTTTGACATTCTTTGTGAGTAATTAGATTGTACCATAGACTCACTTTTAAGCTTTGAAACAATTAAAACAAATTATAAACAACGGAAAAATCGTATATTTACTTTGCTAATTCATAACTTTTTTGCAAATGGTTGGAAAAATTTTTTAAAGCATTAATTTTCAAGACCTATGAAATACGCATTTTAAGTATTTTTAAAATTAGAATATAATAAACAATTTCTGAGAAATCTTAATTTGCTTATAACAATTTTTTTTAAACATTTAAAGATTATGCAAAAAAATGAAAAATTTATATTTTGTCGACAAAATATTAAATAGGCATCACACTTTTATAATCTTTCTAAGTTTGAGATCAATGTCTCATGATTATTTTGGTTGTTATTGCGACTGTAAATTGTTAATTAACAATTGAATTGTGGCTAAAGTATTCGTTTCATTTTCACCGGCTTCTGAATTTATAATCTATACCAAGAAAGCTTTTATTTCACCAAGCTATATAATTATTGATAAAAAATTACTGGCTCAGTTCAAGCTATATAATTATTGATAAAAAATTACTGGCTCAATTATAATTATCCAATAAATTTATCTCTTCTGTAATTATTTTATTTTTAATTAAAATTGCTGTGCCTCCGTACCCATCAGGGCGATCAGATCTAAAACAATTATATCCTGAGAAGTTATAAAATTTTTCTGGTTTAAACCATGTTTCTGATAATATGGCCACATATACATTTTTTTGAATAAGTAAGGCTTCTAAATTTGGTTTATTAGAAACTGCTGAGCGACAGTTCCATTGTAAAAAGTTTATAGGGTTAGTTGTGTCTGACATGATGTTTGAAATAGTAAGTCTTGTTGTGAGATGGCTGCCGTACTTAAGTATTTATTATTAATTATTTATATGGGAAATAAGCCACAATTAAAATGAAAAAAATAATTTTATTAACGTTTCGACGCCCAAATCGGGTGCCGTTGTCAAAATACAAAATACTACTAATGGAAACAAAAATGTTGTTGCTTAGTAAAAAAAATTCTTCTAATAATTTATTTAATTTGACTCATTTATATCGGCAATTCAGATACATATGATACATTTTAAAGTAGAAGACTTTAAAATGCAATATTTATGAGTTGCGATTTGGGCGTCGAAACGTTAATAAAATTATTTTTTTCATTTTAATTGTGGCTTATTTCCCATATAAATAATTAATCATAAAAATGCCACAAGGAAATAGCTTCAGAACAACATTAAGTATTTATTAATTTGTTGTGTAATCTCTGTTTTTGATTTGTCTAAATTTTCAGTGAGTTTTAATGAACTAATTATATTAAGAACCAATTCTAAAATTACATTATTTAATTGTGATGGTACTCCTTGTGTTTGCAAGTTTGTTGTATTTGTATGCTCTGTATATTTAGACGTATTATAAATACCACCTTTTTGTCTAGGAATATTTTCTTGAGAAAGTATTTCTTTTCCAGCTGATTTCAAAGGATTGGGAGAACTTGGCCGGTGTCGCTTAAAATTTATTTTTTCTGGGTTATTACTGCTGAAGAACATTTGTGAGGAGACTTTCTTCTAGAGAACTACTATTTCTGGCAGCCATATTGGCATATGAAACTTTCGGAATTTGTTTACATGCATCAAAGAAATTTAGATTTAATGATGACATCGTATTCTTAATTTGTTTCTGTCTAGAAAATTCAGGACATGAACTTAGGTGTGTAGTCAAATGATTACCTTGACAGCTGAAACAAGTTGGGGTACATTCAATGACTGTACAATCCTTTTTATTATGGAAATCATGACATTTGTTGCATCTGGGACGTGCTTTACAATTAAATCCAAGATGTCCAAAACGAAGGCAAGAGAAACATAATAGAACTTTTTGAACATAGGGTTCGACGTCTTTAATCACTTTATTAATTGTGATATATTTAGGAAGAGTTTGTGCTTTAAAATTAACAATACATGATTTTGTTGGAACTTTGTCTATTATTGTTTTATCTTCGATATGTTTCTCTACCTTTCTATTTATTCTTCTAACCGAAACTACTTCGAACTTACAGTGCATATCATATTGTTTAATTTTATTTTTGATATATTCTTCTGAAAATTCTATATCTATGTCCCTAATTATACACTGTCTATGGAGTATAAACTTCGGAACGTAAACATCTAAATTGTTGTTTGTAAACAATGAGCAAGCTTTTTGATTGATTAAAAAATTGGCTGATTGATAATCTTTAAATTTAATTCTAATTCTATTCTTGCCTATTGAATCAATACTAGTAATTTTGTTATCTAAATTCGAAAAATTAGAGAGTATAATTTCGCCAATTTTGATATCATTAAGCTGACCTTTAAAGTTCGGAGTATTATTTTCTATATATACATGAAAAGGTCCTACGTCACTGCTCTGATATAGGAAATGTTCTTTTATATTGTCTGTAGAATTATCAGATTTACTACTTAGAGTTTCTCCTTTATTTTTTGATTTACCGTCTAATATGTTATTTATATTGATGTCACTTTTCTCTATATTATCATCTTGATCCATCCTGTTAATATCTGGAGGTTTATCTGGAGGTCTCCCTGCATAGTCCATATTAAATTTTAAAATTTTTAATAATTGAACACTTTGTCGCTTCTAATTGACGTCTCCAAACGGAAACCCCAAATGGGGTAAAATAGATTCAAATACAATTAACTTCTAGGTTTTTCTTGGTCACTGGCAATAAAAAACTATTAATGATGTAATAGATCGAGTTTTACAAGCCCAAAATATATTATTTCACTATTTAAATAGCAATTTTCAGGAGCTGTTTTTTAGATGACTGTATTTGACGTCTACAAAAGTCATAAGTGTAAGTAAACCTAATAGGAAAATAAAAATTTTAATGACAAAATTATACAGAGTGAGGGATAAAAAAAATTGAACGTAATAAATGAGTGCTGAAAGGCGTATGTGGCGCCCTCTGGGCAATACATAATTTTTGGTAGGGAATTTAGTTTTCTCGACCCAAAACCCACATACCAAATTTCATGTTGTTATCTCATACATGTCAGGAAATATTCAATAATAAATTTAAAAAAAGTTTAACTTTGACACCCTTTATCTCGGTTATTATAAACTTTGTACTAAGGTAAGTTAGCTTAAATCGGCCTATTTTAACCTCAGGAATCAGAAGTTAAGCTATGGCCCATTCTTTACCACTTACTAATAAGTACGGGTACTAATTGTTATGTATTTCAAAAGAAATAGTTATTTAACCAACAAGTGTATTAATAAGGGTGATTAACAATTGAGATATTTTAACGCGTGAGCGGTGCGAGCGCGTTAATTCTCGGGATTGTTAATCGCCATTTTAATTCACGAGTTCGTTACAAAACTTTTTCGTCGACCGTACTTTTCAGAAATAAAGATATCTTAGTTTAAATTTTTATTTACTTAACGATAAACAACAATTTTTCAGCTTTCATTAACTTTGTTCAAAGTTTAATTTTCCTTAAATTTAAAGATAAGTAAATTTAAAGATATTTCATTTGCAATTTCTGCCACTTCTGGAGGAGTTAAATTAAACTCTTCGTCAATATCCATTTTTTGATTTTTCAAATACACAGAATTTTAAACAATAAAGTAAATAATGACATACAATGACAGATATAGTACTAACAGCGGCTACTTGATTTTAATTTTTTAAGTGGGAATATAAATAGGTATTTGTTTGGTTGCCTACACCACAGGTCACTGCCAATCACAGAGCGTTTAATTAATTTATGCAAGCAATGTATGTTGTGTTGCCTATAATGAAATCGTTCATTAATATAAAATCATTCATTAATAGGGGTCATTAATCAATGATTTTGAGGGTGTAAAAATTGATCATAAATGGACGGTCGACGGAAAAAATTATTTAAACACTTCATTTTATAATATAAAAGCTATACTTACTGAAATGGAAGGTTATAAGTGACGTGATAATATCTATTATATGAAAGTAAACTTGAATTCAGGATTTGATTACACATATATTATTGGACTATACAGAGAGAGTCTGTAAAGTGGAATAAATTCAATATCTCAAATACTAATTGTTTTTTTGGAAAATGCTCAGACCCGTCGATTAGTATTTCAAATTGTCCTTTTTGACATTCAATAATAATGTATACAGGGTGTCCCAATTTAGAGATATGACGTCATCGTCGGTTTTCTTAAATGGCAACACTGTCATTTTGATAGCTAATTTGATAGGGTTTGTAAAGTTATACATAACTGCAAAATATCAAATTTTTATTCTCTACCATTTACAAGATAATAGAAAATAACAAAGTTATATCTGTAATTTGGAATATATTCAATAATTAAAATACTAACTGTTTTTTTGAAAAATGCTCAGACCCGTCGATTAGTATATCAAATTGTCCTTTTTGACATATAATAATAATGTATACAGGGTGTCCCAATTTAGAGATATGACGTCATCGTTGATTTTCTTAAATGGCAACACTGTCATTTTGATAGCTATTTTGATAGGGTGTGTAAAGTTATACACAACTGCAAAATTTCAAATTTGTATTCTCTACCATTTACATGATAATAAAAAATAACAAAGTTATGAAAAAGAAGTAATCAACTAATAATTGAATTTAACTATTTCAATAAATTAAGCAAAAACTCATAATGTTGCCCTCAATTATTGTCAAATTGTCAATGGGCAACGTTATGAGCATTTGCTTAATTGAAATAAATAAATTCAATTATTATTTGATTACTTCTTGTTCTTCATAACTTTGTTATTTTTTATTATCTTGTAAATGGTAGGGAATAAAATTTTGAAATTTTTCAGATGTGTATAACTTTACACACGCTATCAAAGTAGCTATCAAAATGATAGTGTTGCCATTTAAGAAAATCAACGATGACGTCATATCTCTAAATTAGGACACCCTGTATACATTATTATTATATGTCAAAAATGACAATTTGATATACTAATCGACGGGTCTGAGCATTTTTCAAAAAAAACAGTTAGTATTTTAATTATTGAATATATTCCAAATTACAGATATAACTTTGTTATTTTCTATTATCTTGTAAATGGTAGAGAATAAAAATTTGATATTTTGCAGTTATGTATAACTTTACAAACCCTATCAAATTAGCTATCAAAATGACAGTGTTGCCATTTAAGAAAATCGACGATGACGTCATATCTCTAAATTGGGACACCCTGTATACATTTTTATTGAATGTCAAAAAGGACAATTTGAAATACTAATCGACGGGTCTGAGCATTTTCCAAAAAAACAATTAGTATTTGAGATATTGAATTTATTCCACTTTACAGACTCTCTCTGTATATTGGCAAAAAAAAAATAATTTAATTCATATACCTATGTTAGAAATTCTATTTAGAAAATTAGTTCATATTAAATGGTAAATACTTTTGTTTAGTAACAAAAAATAAAAAACAGATGACCATAAACAAAAAACAAGAAATAAATGTAATTATATGTTAAAATGAAACTTATCAAACCTGTCGGGATTCTGGCGTGTCTGGATTTTGGCCTGTCGGGATTCTGGCGTGTCAGGATTTTGGCCGTCGGGATTATGGCTGTCGGGATTTTGGCTGTCGGGATTTTGGGGTAGACCGTAAAAACCATAGGTAAATTATAGAAACGGTCTAATATCTCTAGAAATACACTTCCAAATGAAAAACCAAAAAACCCTTGTTTAATATTTTTCAAAAACCTATCGAATGACACTAAACACGACCACCCTTCACACCATGGAGGTGGGATAGGTAGTAGCTTTAAAATATTAAACAGGAACCCCCGTTATTAACATTTGTTCGAAACGTTTTTTTAGAATTGATGCTAGATGGCGCTATAATAGGAAAAATGTGATTCATTAGCGAGTATTTAAATTTTGATGATGCAGTTAAAAACGGTATAATTTATTTTAATATTTTGTTTATAATTTACATTAATACATTTCAGATTGGCTAAGAGCGCACGAAATCTGGATGGATAATCCCATCAACCAGATTGATGCAGAAACTATAGAACATACTGTCAGCGATATGTATAAAATGATGGTGAGATCAATAAAAACGTTTGCGGACATTCCCACCATGCAAAGTGTTGCGATCGAGATAAAGAACCAGATTGATGAGTTTAAACCATTGATACCTCTTCTGCTGGCCCTGAAGAATCCCGGCATGAAGGAGAGACATTGGGAGCAGTTCGAACAAGAAACAGGTATGGAATTAAATATATAATATTAATTGGTCAAAAAGTAATGTTAGTCCAAGTCATCATCATCATCATTGGCTCGACAGCCCTTTCTGGGTCTTGGCCTGTTCCAGGATTCTTCTCCACTCTGATCTGTTTCGTGCTTTTTTTTCTCCAGTTTTTTATTTTTAAGGTTTTTATATCATTTTCTATTTGTTCTAAATATCTCAGCTTCGGTCTTCCTCTTGCTCTTTTTCCTACTGGCATCTGTTTGAATATTTTGTTTGGTATTTCGCCTTCTTCCATTCTTTCTACATGTCCCATCCAACGCAGCCGTCCTATTTTAATGAATGTTATGATATCTGGATCCTGGTATATTTCGTATAGTTCAAAGTTGTACCTTCTTCGCCAAATTCCATTTTCTTTTGTGCCCTTATATATGTGTCGCAAGATTTTTCTTTCAAAAGTGGCTAGCAATGTTTCCTCTCTTTTAGTGAGTGTCCAGGTTTCTGAGCCGTATGTGAGTACCGGTCTTATTAGGGTTTTGTATATTTGGCATTTTGTTTTCCTTGCGACGTTGTCTGATCTTAGTTGCCGAATTAAGCCATGATAACTTTTATTGGCAATAAATATTCGCCTCTTCACTTCCTCTGCTACGTTATTATCAGATGTGACTAGGGATCCCAAGTATGTAAAGTTTTTTACCCCCTCAATGTTGTATTCTCCTATTGTTATATTTTGTGGCTGCCTTATTTCTGTGTTTTTACTTACCTGCATATATTTTGTTTTGTTCTGGTTGATTTTCAGGCCACTATTTTGTGCAGCTCGTTCTATTTGATTGAATGCCTCTATCATTTCTCTTCTTGATCTTGCGATTATGTCAACATCATCTGCAAATGCTAGTATTTGCACGCTTTTATTAATTATTGTTCCTCGAGTATTGACTGTTGTGTCCCTCATTATTTTCTCGAGTACAATGTTGAAAAAGATGCATGATAGAGCGTCTCCCTGGCGTAGTCGCTTTTTCACATCTATTGTTTCCGTTAGTTCGTTTTGTATCCGGATTTTACTTTCTACTTTTAGAGATTCTTTTATCAGTTCTATTAGTTGTGTTGGTATATTAAATTCTTTCATTGCTTTTATTAAGAATTCTCGGTTTATATTGTCATATGCGCTTTCGAAGTCTATGAAGAGATGATGTGTGTCGATGTTATGTTTACTTGTTTTTTCAAGGATCTGTCGCAGAACAAATATCTGGTCTATTGTTGACTTCTGTCTACAGAAGCCACTTTGGTACCTGCCAACTATTTTTTCAGCGTGTGGTCTAAGTCTTTCATAAATGACGTTGGACATTATTTTGTATGCTGCATTCAGCAGCGTGATTCCACGGTAGTTTCCACATTCTAACTGATTCCCTTTTTTATGTAATGGTACAATAATACCACTATTCCACTCCGCTGGTAGCTGTTTATTTGACCATATCTTTGTTATCAATACATGTATTGTTTTCTGTAGTGCGTCTCCTCCTTCCTTCAGTAATTCCGTTGCTACTTGATCCGATCCCGGTGATTTATTGTTCTTTAATTTGTCTACTGCTGTTCTAATCTCGGCTATTGTTGGTGGACTCTTTTCTCTGTTGTCTGCTTGGTCTAATGGTATATCAGGGTTCGTCTCACTCCCATCTCCTTCAAACTTTTCCGTAAAATGTTCTGTCCATCTTCTTAGTATCTCTTGCTGTTCTGTCAATATATCACTTTCCTTATCTCTACACATCGTCGTTCTCGGTTTGAAGTCTTTTCTGCTTTTGTTCAGTTTCTGATAAAATTTTCTTGTCTCTGTCGATCTACTTAGTTTCTGCAGTTCCTGAAGTTCTTTGTTCATATATTCTCTCTTTTTTCTTCGGTGAGTTTTCTTTTCTACTCTGTGTAGTTGTTTATATTCTTCCTCTGCTTGTCGGGTTCTGTGCCCCTGTTGCATCAGTAAATATGCTCTGTTTTTTCTGTCTGTTATAATCTGACATTCTTCGTCAAACCAGTCATTCGTTCTTGTTCTTCTTTCTTTACCTTCTATGCCTAACACTTCTTTAGCTGTCTCTTTTATGATTTCTCTGCACTCTTCCCACTCCTTATTTGGGTTTTCATGTTTTGGTCTGTTTTCTAGTTTGATGCTTATCTTTTCTTTATACTCTTTATTTTTGTTTGTTTCTTTGAGTCCTTCTACCTTGTATCGTTCATGTTTAGAGCCTCTTTCCTTTTTGATGTTTGAAATTCTAGCCCTTACTCTACTTTCGACCAGGTAGTGATCAGAATCCGCATTTGCCCCTCTTCTGGTGCGGACGTATATTATATTCGATTGGTGTCTCGAGTCTACAATAACATGATCTATCATATTTACTGTCATTCCATCTGGGGACTTCCAGGTACCCTTGTGTATATCTTTGCGAGCGAAGTATGTGCTAGCAATCACCATGTTAAGTGATCTTGCTAGGTTTATTAACCTATTGCCATTGTCATTTGATTGCTCATGGAGACTGTGCCTACCTATTGTGGGTTGGAATTGCTGTTCTCTTCCAACTTTGGCGTTTAGGTCTCCATAGATTATTTTTATATCATTTTTTGGGCATGACTGATATGCGGACTCTAGTTCATCATAAAACTCTTCTTTAGTTTCATCTTCTTTTTCTTCTGTCGGGGCATGCGCATTAATTAGACTGTAATTAAAGAAACGTCCTTTAACTATTAAAATGCACATTCTGGGGCTAATTGCTCTGAAATCTCTTATAGTATGTTTTACTCTCTTGTTTACTATGAATCCAGTGCCCAAGACGTGATCTTTAGGATCGCAGCTGTAGAAAATCGTGTGGCTTCTTTTTTCCATTATATTGTTTCCAATCCACCTCATTTCTTGTATGGCAGTTATGTCTATTTTGTATCTATTTAGTTCATTTAAGAGATTTTGGAGAGCTCCCAATCTATACAAGGTTCGAATATTCCATGTCGCAACCCTCAAGTCGTATTCCTTTTTCTCGCACAGTCGTCGTCGTTTGATCAGTCCGGCTTTTCTTCCTTTCACATTCATAACTCGTAGTTTTTCTAGGAGGAGGTAGTTAACCTTCAGCCCAACCCCCTATTCATCGGAGGACCAGGACTCCCTTCTTCGCCAGCCCTGACCCCACCTTCCACTGGGGTTGGTTACCCAATCTCCAGTGGGACTGCTCAGGTTACCGGTGTGTACCAGCTTGGAGGTGAAGATAGGAATTGAGTAGGAGAGGCTAAGTGATGCCAACAGGATACGACATCATGTATTGCGCTTCACTACCCCTTTACACACCGTTAGTCCAAGTAATGAAGCTTAAAATAGAACAAAACCTCGCAATTTTTACATAACGGACCGATTTGCTTGAAAATTTGAGAATAACTAATCCAAGGTTCAAAATCTATATGAGGCCGAAATGCGCTTTTACCATAGGGGTGGTTGCCACCCCATCTCGGAAGTGGAAGTTTTTTATTTTGTTTTGACCGCAAAAGTTGGTAAAAACATTCATTGTAAGCAAAAAACTTTTTATACATTGTTTTGATAAAATTAATAGTTTTCGCTACCGAAAGTGTTAGTTTTATACGAAAAAAAATCAATGTTCAGTTTTCTGCTAATGACTCAAAAAGTTTTCGTTTTATCAAAACAAATTTGCTTAACAAAAATGTACCTTATGAAAAAATAAACAAAACCGATTTTTTAAATTTTCTTTAAGACCAATAATAATCAAGTTATACTTTATTATATGTTAGCTCTTCTTCGCCAAATGCTAGATATTGAAGTTTCAAAGTCAAAAGACGAGAAAACTATGCATTTTTCGAAGATAACTTTTGCAAACTCATTTAAAGTATTGAAAAATATCTATCTCCAGTAATAAAAAAAGTCTCTAGCTTAAAAATTAAGTGACTTGTAATAAAAAGAATGTCAGTCCCTATTTTTTTCAGCGAAAAACTGATCGGAAAAACCCCTTAATCGCCACCCTGATTAAAATTAGTCATTGACCTTATTTGGTCTTCTTTATTTGTGTATTCTTAATAGGTTCTAGAAGTTTCTAGAATCATTAGTTTTTAAAAAAATGGGGTTAAAATCGAATAACGAATTTTTGTAGTTTGGTAAAAAATGGCCTTTTTCTTCAGAATAGAAAGATTAGCATCAGAGATACGAAAAATGTTTGAACAAAAATTGTAGCTTATTTAATTCTCAAGAACATGGTTTGCAAACATTTTTTATACGGTACAAATTGTGTGAGCTATTGACAATTAAAACTAATAATAACATTCAAAAACCACCTTTACCAACCCTTTCATAGTCACCTCTTTTTGTAATTGAGGATTTTAAAGAGATTTAATAACAAAAACCTGGTAGATCTTGTAAAAACCTACAAAATTCTTTTTTACCAAACTTTCTAAGATAGAAAATAAACGGTTAAGAAATCGATATATTTTTTTTGAAAAAAAAAGGAGAACTCTAATTGGAAGCATAATAGCCTAAGTTAGCGGTGTTTTTAGTAATTGGCCTAATTCACTCTTCTTCATTTATGTATTATTAATAGACTATAGAAGTTTGACTGGCTTAGAATTATTAGTTTAAAAAAAACTGGAGTTAAAAGCGAATAACGATTTTTTGATTTTTTGTAGTTTAGTAAAAAATGCCATTTTTTTTCAAAATATAAAGATTAGAATCAAAGATTCGAAAAAATGTTTAAATGTGAAATTGTAGGCTATTTAATTTCCAAGAAGATGGTTTGAAAACATTTTTCCTACCGCAAAAATTGAGTGAATCGTAAGTGAGTATATCGAAAAACATTGATTTTTTCGCTATAAAACTAACGAACTTTCGATAGCGAATAAATCGAAAACTATTAATTTTATCAAAAAAATGTATAGAACATTTTTTGCTTAGAATGAATTAGTCCGTTCTTTAACGGTAAAATATTGCAAAACCTCTAAATTTTAAAGAACCGCTTGGATTGACATGAAATTTTTCATACACATAGCTAATAAGCCAAAGAAAAAAAGTGATATTGTGCCGATATGTGCTCTTGCCCCGGGGGTGCTTTTCACCCCCTCTTGGGGGTGAAAAAGTATTCGTCCAAAGTAAGTCCGGAAATTGATAAACTGAATAATTTTAAGTAACTTTGTTCTATAGAGTTTTTCACTAAGTCAATACTTTTCGAGTTAAAAAAGATCAAGGCAGGTTTTGTTTATATTTGATTCAGAGTTGGACCACCATCTCCATATAGCTATTTCAGCATCCTTATGCCTCATCGGTGAAGCTCAAAAGTCTCAACTTTTCGAGTTATTTGCCAGTGAATATGTTCATTTTTTAACAAAATAACCCCACTTTTAGACGGTTTTTTGCAAATAACTCAAATAGTACGTATTTTGTCGAAAAAACATTCGTAGTAAAAATATAGCATATAAAAAATTAAAAAAAATAGTGTATATATCACGTTTCTATACCTAGTAAAAGCAGAGTTATAGCTAATTAAAAATAGGTTCATATTCGTCAAATTCCAAATGAAATATTTTAACGTAAAATAACCAAAAATGAAGCACATTTCGGGGAAAACTCATTACAACTTGTTTAAAGTGTTTAAAAAAAGGTTCATTTTGTTTTATAAAAAAAATTTCTAGCATCAAAAGTAAACAAGTTAAGCTCAAAATAAAGTTAGACCCTTTTTTTTGGTAAAAAAATCGGGAAAATCACCCCCTAATTAGTATCTCAAATGAACTTAATCGTTACGACTTCACAAGTTTCTTGACCCGTGTATGTATTGTTTATATGATCTGTAAGTTTCATCGGTTCAAAGTCCTTATTTTTGAAAGGGCTGTAGGTAAAAGGAGTTGAACGAGTCACTCATCACGAATGTATGCAAATTTAGAAACACCAAATCTCAATCAATTTTTGTCTAACAGAAAAACAAAAAAATACATGATATTCTGAAAAGCAATGCTGACTTTTTTTGTTTTTCAAAATTTTTGGTATCTCTAATAATTTTTAAGTTATTTTGAAAAAAAATATATTTTTCAAAATTAAAATTTTTAAAAGGTTTACTTTAAAACCAAATTTTTTCCAAAATAAGCACTTTGAATCTATGAAACTTTAAGATCGTATAAACACAACATAAATAAAATAATTTGTGGAGCGGCAACGATTAATTTCATTTAAGTTGTTAATTAGGGGGTGGTCTTCCCGATTTTTTTTGCCAAAACAAAAGCGACCAACTATATTTTGAGCGTAACTTGCTTAAATTTAATGCTAGAAACTTTTTATAAAAACAGAAATAAAGCTTTTTTTTAAACACTTTAAAAAAATTATAATGGGTTTCCCCAGAAAGTGCTTAATTTTTTGGAAATTTCACTTCGAAGTATTCTATTTGAAATTTGGTGAATATGAATCTATTTTTCATTGGCTATAACTCTGGTTTTACGAAGTCCAGAGACCTAACACGTACACCATTTTTTTTACTTTTTTACAGGCTATATTTTTGCTAAGAACATTTTTTTCGACAAAATACTTACTTTTTGAGTTATTTGCGAAAAACTGTCTAAAAATGTAGTTATTTTGTTGAAAAATGAACATATTCTCGAGAACAATAACTCGAGAAGTGTTGACTTGGCGAAAAAGCTCTATAGAACAAAAGTTACTTAAAATTAGTCAGTTTATCCATTTCTGGACTTATTTTAGACTTATATTTTTTCACCCCCAATAGGGGGTGAAAGTCACCCCCAGGGCAAAAGCACACATCGGCACAATATCACTTTTTTTCTTTGACATGTAAGATATGCGTATGCCAAATTTCATGTCAATCCAAGTCGTTCTTTAAAATTTAGAGCAAAAACCGTGAAAGAATGGACTAAATGTTGTTATCAACTTTTGCGGTCAAAATATAATAAAAAATATCCACCCTCGAGATGGGGTGGCAATCATCCCGATGGTAAAAGCTCCTTTCGGCATCATATAGATTTTGATCCTTGGACTATCCACTACTTATTCTCAAATTTTCAAGCAAATCGATCCATTCTGTAAAAATTGCGAGGTGAAAAGCTTCGGTTCCTGGACTATGTAAGTTTTTTTAAAGTCGCCTCCATATTTCTATTGCCCATCCATTAAAGTGGCCGTATAAATGTTTGGTATGTGTGTGTTTTTTGTTTTATTGGCACTGGTTTTCACAACCAACTGGCCAGTCAATTTCATAATTATTTTTTAGACTATAACTTATCAATAACTCAGGGGAGTAATGTGTAGTGTCTGTGTTAAGTAAGTGTCTTGTTACTTTGCAAAGTCGACGTCATTGTCTTTGCAAAGAGACGCGAATTGTATCCGAACGTCTGCGGTCCCTCCGGTGAGTACCGATCCCACAAGGACAGAATCCATTTTCATTTATTAATTTACAATAAACAAAAAATTTCTGACCCTGGTGAGATTTTAACTCAGGATCATTCGGACCTTTCGATCCAAAGTTAGGCGCTCTTATCACTGAGCCACAGAGGGGGTAAATGTTTGGTATACATGTTTAAGAAGCTCGAGCAGCCGCTTTAAAGATAAACATTTATCGGTATGTTAACAAGTCGTAAATTAGTTATTATAGACCAGTAAGGATCTGTTTTTAGGTGGATGTGAGAGGTGGCATCCAAATTTTTGCGGATAAAGTTAGGTGATAACTTTGTTAATAATAATTAATTTATGCTCCTTCCCAAATATGCCCGGAACACTAATAAAAAAAAATAAAATATTTAAAAATTTCGTAGAGGAATAAAACAAAGATAATTAAATTTTATATCAGATACGGTTGGTTAAATTGTCTTAATTTATCACCCTTGCTTCAAAATAGCAATAAATATAAAATAAGGGGGCAAAACAAGCCCAATAAGGGTCTTTATTCAATGATTTTCCATCACTTAAGTTACACTTGGAAACTTCCTAATCCGCTAAAAAATTTTTTGTAATGTGCTAAAACTGTACACCAAATTTCATTAAAATTGACTTACTAGATTTTGCATAGTAATTTTGCAATTTAAACTTTTTTTAAAAAATTTAAATTTTTTAAAATCTTGCACAACAAAAACTAGAATATACAAAGATTTGTCAATTTTTTTACATATAAAGAAGTACTTCACCTATCTAATGCACTTTACAGAATTGAAATCGGATTATTTAAGCAGCCTCAGCAATGTTTTAAAGTTATAAACAATTTTTTGGCTTATAAACAAATTAGTGCTGTGGCCAGAAGGGAGTTCTACGGGCTCTTTTATTTAGATGAACTTACCCAAGTTTTTTATGTATTTTGACCCGTAGAACAGGAATTTTTTGGGTAAAAGTTGATCCCGATGTCGATAAGATTGTTATAAACAAAGAACTTGAGGAATTACATAACATAGATTTTTTGCAAAATAAAACATTTTTTGGTATTTCTTGGGTAATTCTAAGCAAAAAATGTTCTTACAAGTTTTTTCGTAGGATGCATAGTTTTCGAGATAAACGCGGTGGAACTTTAAAAAAATGAAGAAATTGCAATTTTTGAACGCGAATAACGTTTGATTAAAAAATAAAATAGCAATTCTGCTGACAGCATTTGAAAGCTTGAGTCAAATTATACCGGTTTTAATTATTTGCATTGCAAAAAATTATTTTTTTTATTATTAAACAAAGCTATTTTTTATAAGCCAAAAAATTGTTTATATATTTAAAACATTGCTAAGGCCTCTTAAATAATCCGATTTTAATTCTGTAAAGTGTATTAGATAGGTAGAGCACCTCTTTATATGTAAAAAAATTAGCCAACTTCTAAATGGTCTACTTTTTGTTCAGAAAGATTTTATACAAATTGAACTTTTTTAAAAACATTTAGGTTGCAAATTTATTATGCAAAATTTATTAGGTCGATTTTAATGAAATTTGGTAAACGATTTAAGTATATTACAAAGAATTTTCTAAGCGAATTACTAAGGTTCTAAGTGCCACCAAAGTGGTTAAAAATATTGAATAATAACAGACTTATTTTGCCCCCTTATTTTGTATTTATTGCTATATTGCAGAAAAGGTAATACTTTAAGACATTTTTTATCAGTCGTATATAATATAAAATTCAATTATCTTTATTTTATTTTTCTACGACTTTGTTCCAAAACGAATCGTTTTAAAGTTATAAGCAAAGAAAGCAGAAAAAAAATCGATATTTTTCGAAATTTTTAAATATTTTAATTTTTTTATTAATGTTCCGGGCATAATTGAGAAGGAGCATAAGTAAATTATTATTACTGAAGGTCTCACCTAACTTTATCTGCAAAAATCCGAATGCCACCTCTCACATCCAAAAATAGACGTTTTTTTCGCATATCCTTACTGGTCTATTATACAACTTAATGTAAACAGATGCATATTAGTACAGTTAAAATTATTAGACGATAATATGAATCAAGAGAAATAAACCTTTTTTCTATTTTGAAAGACAAAAAAAGCAAGTTTATTAGAGGAACTGAATTCAAAATTATTCTGCACATTATATTTAAAACATTATAGTCCATTGAATCACGGGTTTTACTCCAAATTTTAAAGACCCGCTTGGATTGACATGAAATTTATTTTGGCATACACATAGCTAACATATATATCAAAGAAAAAAATTGATATTGTGCCGATGTGTGCTTTTGTCCAGGTGGTGAGTTTCGCCCCTTCTTCTGGGGTGAAAAAAATTACGTTGACAGTAAGTCTGGAAATGGATAAACTGAGTAATTCTAAGGACGATGTCACATTATGCGTTTTGACCGGATGCGGTGGAAACGCATGCGTTTCCAACGCAACGTGACCGATTTGTCACACTATGCGTTTTGACTGGATGCGGTGGAACCGCATCCGTATCCAACGCAACCGGACTGACCTGTCACACTATGCGTTTAGTCTCTTGCAGTTTGTAAGCGCGTAACGATGACTCGAAACATTTTGAAAAATAAATTGTTAGCAATTTCTGTATTGGAAGCGGAAGAACTCTTACGGAGAGAATTAGGGAGTTGGTGGAAATCTTACAACCTCACATATCGAAAGAAAATATGTACTAAATTTAGAAACTCTAAGTGCAAAGGAAAGATTGACAGTAACACTCAGTGTGTCAGTAACATGCGTTTTGACCGGATGCGGCGGAAACGCATCCGGTCAAAACGCATAATGTGACATCGGCCTTTAAGCAAGGTGTTTTTCACTAAGACAATAGTTTTCGTGTTATTTTCAAGTGAATGTGTTCATTATTTACCAAAAAAAAACCTTTTTAAATGGTTTTTCGCAAATAACTCAGAAAGTAAGTAATTTATCAAAAAAATCTTAGCAATCATATAGCATATAAAAAAAATTAAAAAAATGGTGTATATAGTATGGTGTATATGTATGTATAGAGTGGTACCTAATGAAAAATAGGTTCAAATTTGTCAAATTCCAAATCGAATATTTCAACGTCAAATAGTCAATAAATAAAGCACTTTTTTGGTAAAAAAAATAGGAAAAACACCTTCTAATTAACGTATCAATGAAATTAATCGTTACCGCTTTACAAGTTGCATTACTTTTTATTTGCTGTTTTATTTATATGATCTGTAAGTTTTATCGGTTCAAAGTGCTTATTTTTAAAAAAATTGGTTTTAACCCAACAGGTCAAAAGTTTTCAAAGAGTAAGTACTTTTTGAAAAAATTAATCTTAAGAAAATTGTTTTGATTCAAAACCTAGTTTTTCTGATGCATAATACGTAACTCTGAGTGAAAATACGTTTAAAAGAATATCTTCCATAATTAACTAGTTTTGATAGAAATAAGTCACAATTTTACTAAAAAATTTTATTAACGTTTCGACGCCCAAATCGGGTGTCGTTTTCAAGATACAAAACATATTAATGAATTAAACAAAAATGTTGCTGCTTAGTAAAAAAATTCTTCTAATAATTTATTTAATCTGACTCATTTATATCGGCAATTCAGACATATAATATTATACATTTTAAAATATAAGACTTTAAAATGATATTGCCAATATTTATCAGTTGCGTTCCTGAGACGACTTTATTGAAAGGTAGTTCATTTGATTACATGAACATGAAATCAACCCCAACTCAAAAATATCCGTCACAAAAAAATCATAACATGTGATTTGTCTTTAAAAAGACAACCACATGCAATGGTGACAGTAAAATTCTCGCGCTAGAGATTCCATAGTAAATCACGAGGGAAAACCAGGAAAAAACCTCGTGATACTATCCCGACATCGTAAGTATTACTTTAGTTTACTCTCAAAACTAATACCAAATTCTGACCTAATTTGTACATATGTTATTTTAAATTATAAATAATATTAATAATACATAGATATATAAACAATACTAAAATATAAAATATGTACTAACTCGATATGTTATTGACTTACTAATACTAGTATCTTCTTACTATTGACTTCCTGTTTTAGTATGGGATCCTACAGCATTCACAAGAAATAACACGAGGAAAATATCAATACCATATATAAAAGAACTATCCGAGAAACTTAAAACAATAGGAAATAAATTCAACATTTCAACAACATTCAAAACAACAAACACGTTGAGATCTATTCTATCTAAAACTAAACCTAACAGTGAACAAGAAAGAACAAAGAATTGTATGTATTTATAAAATACCTTGTGAATGCGAACAATTTTATTTAGGTGAAACATCAAGACCACTAAACGTTAGAATAAGTGAACATCAGTCTTATATTAAAAATAGATAATTTTTGATAGATCTCAAATATGTCAACACGCATGAGATAATGAACAGAAAGTTCAGTGGAAAGATTCAAGTATAGTCCTAAAAGAAACAGATAGCAAAAAGAGAAAAATTAAAGAAGCAGCTTTAATTATGCTAAATGAAACCAATTGTGTCGCAAATTCCTCGGTAGAATGCAGTAGGATGTGGTTACCCATAATAAAAGAGAACGTCAATAGTAAGAAAATAGCAGGATTAGTAAGTCAATAACATATCGAGTTAGTACATATTTTATATGTTAATATTGTTTATATATCTATGTATTATTAATATTATTTATAATTTAAAATAACATATGTACATATTAAGGTCATAATTTGGTATTAGTTTTGAGAGTAAACTATAGTAAGACCTAATACTTACGATGTCGAAATAGTATCACGAGGTTTTTTCCTGGTTTTCCATCGTGATTTACTATGGAATCTCTAGCGCGAGAATGTTACTGTCACCATTGCATGTGGTTGCTTTTTTAAAGACAGATCACATGTTATGATTTTTTCCACCTACCTCTACCGAAAGTATACTTTTCCGGACCTGATTGTAGGGAGCAAAGTTGTACTTTTCCTCCCTAGGGAGGAAAATATTTTTCCTCCCTAGGGAGGAAAAGTAAAAGTGACGTCATAGTATTTCATTCATGAAATATAACTTATTGACGCCCTGTATAATATCTATTTTCTATTACGAAGTATCTATACATTTTAACGTTTATTTATAAAACACCCTCTATTTTGCAGAATGGTAAAAAACAGTAAATTGTTATTTTGATTTAACAATGTTTACATTAATAATTTGACTTATATTTGACAGTTGACAGTTACATTGTACCTACTTGTTGTTTTAGTTCTAATAAATTTTGTTGGTTAGTTACATAAATAAATTAAGTAAAAATGAAAAAATTACTTGTTATTTGAGGAAGGTGGAAAAACCATATGTATAACATGGGAGTAAAGTGCCTTTTCCTCCCTTGAATGATTACTGCCCTCCGCTACGCGTCGGGCAGTAAACTTCATTCTCGGGAGGAAAAGTTACACTTTCCTCCCTTGTTATACAAATAGCTATTTTGTGACGGATATTTTTGAGTTGGGGTTGATTTCATGTAATCAAATGAATCAATCTTTCAATAAAGTCGCCGCAGGAACGCAACTCATGAATATTGGCAATATCATTTTAAAGTCTTATACTTTAAAATGTATACATAATATATGTCTGAATTGCCGATATAAATGAGTCATTAAATAAATTATTAGAAGAATTTTTTTACTAAGCAACAACATTTTTGTTTAATTCATTAATATTTTTTGTATTTTGACAACGACGCTTGATTTGGGCGTCGAAACGTTAATAAAATCATTTTTTTAGTACAATTGTGGCTTATTTCCCATCAAAAGTTGTTAATTGCAAAAATGCCACAAGGAAATAGCTTCAGAACAACACCTTCCATAATATCGATTCATTGAAAAATAGTATTCGAAATTTTACTTTTTTCTAAACTTCATTTATGAAGTCACTTTTTTGACTAATTTAAATAAAAGTTAACTGATATTTTTTTCCTTTTAATTTTTATTTCATGCTTATTACAGATTTACATACACACTTAAGAGGTCATATCAGCGCGTCATCAATATTACTTCGAGGGATAGTAGCTCACCTTTTTTCGACAGTTTTGCAAAACTTTGGCAAGGGTGCGTCGGCAGTGTTTGACATATATTTGATACTAACTAAGATGAAGGTTCAATATTGTGACAATGCACTCATAGGCGCGCTAAATATAAGTATATAAATATTTATAAAAATAAACCAAAATAAATGAAAATTTTATAAAAAGCGTGTATTTTGGTTTATATTTAAATTTAAAATTTAAATTTTAAATTATTGATGATGTTTCTAGAATAAAATATCCTTCTGAATCTTTGTATACTCTCGTTAGAATTCAAAATATTTTTACGTGAAATATACTTACCTACAAAACTCACAATTAATAATAATTTATTTTTTTCAAATAGTCCGACAACTTAATTCTATTACACAAAAATTTATTTAATTAATTATAAACAAACCCTAATTCACTAAGGATCAACACTAACGAATTCCAATAGATATTTTAGAAAATAATACACTACTGCACTGAACATATACATATCGATATAGATAACAGAACAGATAGAACGTGCTATTACACTTAAAAAACCGACTCAGGTTTGTCAAAATGACAGTGACTATTTCTCTATGTTGCCGAATAAATTATAGGTCTGGATCGCGCGTACGAAAAAAAGTTGATTAATAGAAAGCTGAAAATTTGTTAATAGCTTAAGGGTGTCTAGTCGTACAAACTTTGATGTACGGTAACACTGGAACAGGGGAAGTTTTAATTGTGGAACAGGTTAAAAATTTGGAACGTCAGACTACGAAAACGTCCCATGTATTTTATCGGATGGAACTTCCAATTGATTTGTTACCCTCTCGTTAAATTTTCGTGTAAAAATCAGACTGCTATTTATCAGCTGTCATAATTTCTATCATTTGACATGTTTTACGTGTCGTACTTATTAAAATGCCCAGTTGGTGATAAATACCAGACTGATTTTTGCATGAGAGTTTAATGAAATGGTAGCAAATCAATTGGAAGTTCTGTCCGACAAAATACATGGGACGTTTTCGTAGTCTAACGTTCCAAATTTTTAACCTGTTCCACAATTAAAGCTTCCTCTGTTCCAATGTTCCCATACATCAAAATATGTCCGACGAGACACCGTTAAGCCATTAGCAAATTTTCAGCTTGCTATTAATCAACTTTTTTTGGTACGCGGGATCCAGGCCTAAATGATTAACATATAGCCTTCACGTTTCAATAAAAGTTGGCGTCAATGTTGTATACAAATTTGTAGAAAAAGAAATGTAAAAATAAATAATGCATATATTACCTATGTACTTGTTTTAAACGTGTGTTACAATTAATGTAAACATTAATGTAATATGTGTAATTTGTGTTTAATTTTATTTCAAACTTCTCAATATATTTGTCACATTTTCAAATTTTATTTATCCGTTGTCGTCATAGTAGGCACGGCCAATTTTCGTCGATTAACTGGTTCCGTTAATAGATCGAAATAAATTATTTTAAACAATTTTATTCGGAGCTTTAGTTTTTCAGTATGTGTTAGCTGCTCAAAGGCGATTGTAAGTACTTATTTCCAGCTTCGTTTTTTCCTTCATTAAGGTAATTTTTTGTCTTTCGTTTTCTTTTAGAGAAATCGCCAATCAGGTTAGGGCGTGTGGCCTGTCTTTTGAGGCTGAATTAAAGCTTAAATTGCCTAATCCTCTGGATGTTACTGATCAATATAGTCTAAGATAAATCCTTATTATTAAGGATTTCTGGATGGCCTGTTAAGTTGCCAAATATTAGTATTTCATACTAATATATTTTTTCTGGACTAGCTGGTGCCGGTATCTAAAGCTTTTCATTGTTCTGGATGTCAGATTTTTGGTTTGGTTTATTCCCGGTGTCCCTTTATCGAGGAGGACGTTCCGTAGGATTTGGGTTATTAGGATGAATATGGATTCAATGGTCTAGTTCCGGAGGGAGCACGTTATGGTTGGACGAGTTCACATTTTTTTTGTTTGGAGTATGGCAATATCAAAGTTAAGTACATAGTGTTTTAATCTTAAGAACTATTTGGGAATTTAATTTGAATTCAATTACAAATTCTTTTAAATATTTATAGCTGTTCTGGACCCGAGATGCGTTAAGCATAGTGGTACCTTTTCATATTGTTAATTTTTTTTGTATCGGGTGACCAGGCAAGAAATTATCCGATAATTTTTTTTCCTGGTCATTAACAAGCGATTCAAAGGTTCAAGTTATATTTGTAACGAACAACCTTGTAATTAACTTCGTTAATATAGAAAGATTTGTAAATTTTTGAATTAAATTATTTGATATGATTTTTTTTTGTAAATTTTTATTGATCCTTCAGAAATTTATATAAAATAAAATATGATTTATTTTCTTTCAATAAACATATTCTTAGTTTTGTCTATGAAGGTTGTCTACGTTGTTTTATTTTATGTTTTATTTAATACACCCCAGGACGTATCTTGTTCGATGGTGATCCGCACACCGTAAATACTCTTTTTTTTGTTTGAGTTTTGCTATTTAGTTTTTTTAGTAGGTACCTTGATGGTATTCCCAGGTAGCCTTATAAAATAAAAAAAAATCAAAATGTAAATTCGTACAGGTTGCAACAAATTTTATATCAAAGTTTAGGTGAGTATAAAAGATATTTTCAAGAAAGTATCCAAATCATATAAGGGGATCATTGTTTAAATAATTAAATAGGGGTCATTTTTGCACAATATTTACTTTTTTAATTGCTGAGGTAATTTACATTTTAATGAAGGTCTCTAGGGTTTTTTTCTACAAAGCTAAAGGACAAGTCTTTCACCTAAGACATAATAAATTAAATTTGACCCCCTATTTATTTAAATAATTATAGATAAAATTCAAAAATCAAATTTACAAAAAAATATTTTTTGCGTTATAAATAAGCACTATTAAATTTATTTTATTTAATAGGAGAAGTTGTGCTATATTACCAGTATTAAGCAAAAAAAAATGGTTAAAAAATATTTAATAATTGATGAGATATTTCATTTGTTTATCAATTGTTACTATATTTTCAATTGCAAAAACGCGGTTGTTACCAAAAGAATATAAACCTGCTTAAAATCTTATTACTTTTATTTTTATTTATGATTTTGATAAATGTATTGATAAAATCAAATTTCAATTTAACTCCCCTCTAAAATGACATTTGAAAATTGTTCTAATTTGTTTATAATTTGTCTTTTTAATAACGTCGCGGGGATTAAACATTTTGAAATGCTGTTCCGATAATCGGGTTCCTGGGAATTTTTTTGTCGTTTTTTCTTCTTCTTTTTTTTCCTAATAGTATAAGATATAGCTTTGCTTATAGAGGGGGTTTCATTAAGAATGTCAAATCTCTGAGTTGTCGATTCTAGACCTCAAAATATTAAGATTTAACCAAAATCACTTCAATAAAATATGGCTGCTTATTGAGCTACAGGGTGTTTTATTTAAAAATTTAAAAATTATTTTTGCTCAGTATTTTAAAACTATTCGACATATCCTTTTAATACTTGGTAGAAAGTGTAGGTACTAAACATCCTATGAAATTATATTAAATACAGGTTTGCGGCTATTACCAGAGGCGTACGACAGGCGGACAGGGGAAAGCAAATGGTTGACCCTTACCAAATTCTACGTCACTGGTGAAATTGCCATTTTAGCACAATTTTTAAATTCGCCAATACTGTATATGTAAATAACATCCTCTTTACTCGTAACGATAAAGTCATTAGTTTTCGAGATATTTGAAGTTAAACATGTAACGGCACAGTTATTTAATTATTTTGATTAATATATTGTGCCGCTTAATTTTTAGTTTCAAATATCTCAAAAACTAATCATTTTATCGTTAAGACTGAAGAGTATATTATTCATTCCTAACATTAGCTTTCGAGATATTTGAAATTAAAAATTAAGCGGCACAAAACCTTAATCAAAATAAAATAACTGTGCCGTTTAACTACAAATATCTCGAAAACTAATGACTTTATCGTTACTAGTGAAAAGTAAGTTATTTACATTGAGAATATGGGAGAATCTAAAAATTGCGCTAAAATGGCAATTTCGCCAGTGACGTAGAATTTGGGAAGGGTCAACCATTTGCTTTCCCCTGTCCGCCGGTCATACGCCTCTGGTACTAGCCGGAAACCTGTATTTAAAATAATTTCATAGGGTGTATATTACCTACACTTTCTACGAAGTATGAAAAGGATATGTCGAATAGTTTTAAAATACTGAGCAAAAATAATTTTTAAATTTTTAAATAAAACACCCTGTAACTCAATAAGGAGCCATATTTTATTGAAGTGATTTTGGTTAAATCTTAATATTTTGAGGTCTAGAATCGACAACCCAGAGATTGGACATTCTTAATTAAACCCCCCATATAAGCAAAACTATATCTTTTACTATAAGGAAAAAAAAGAAGAAGAAAAAACGACAAAAAAAAATTGTTAATTAGTGAAAAATTCCCAGGAACCGAATTATCGAAACAGCATTTCGAAACGTTTAATCCCCGTGACGTTATTAAGAAAACAAATTATAAACAAATTAGAACCATTTCCAAATGTCATTTTAGATGGGAGTTAAATTGAAATTTGAATTTATCAATACATTTTTTGAAAATACACATAAAAATAAAAGTAACGAGGTTTTACACAGTTTCATATTCTTTTGGTAACAACCGCGTTTTTGCAATTGAAAATATAGTAACATTTGATAAACAAATGAAATATCTCATAAATTATTAAATATTTTTTAATAATTTTTTTTTGCCTAATACTGGTAATATAGTGCAAGTTCTCCTATTAAATAAAATAATTTATAGTGCATATTTAAAACGCAAAAAATACTTTTTTGCAAATTTGATTTTTATATTTTATATATAATTATTTAAATAAATTGGGGGTCAAATTTAATTTAGTAAGTCTTAAATGAAAGATTTGTCCTTCAGTTTTGTAGAAAAAATCCCTAAAGACCTTCATTAAAATGTGAATTACCTCAGCAGTTAAAAAAGTAAATATTGTGCAAAAATGACCCCTTTTTAATTATTTAAACAATGATCTCCTTATATGATTTGGATACTGTCTTGAAAATATCTTTTGTACCCACCTAAACTTTGATATAAAATTTGTTCCAACCTGTACGAATTTACATTTTGATTTACATATAGTGTAATCTTATTTTACTAGACTAAGGGTACAGTTATTGTAATAAGTAAGTGAATACCTGGCGCCCTGATAGAGTATTTATTGGTGGGTGACTCATTTTCGAACCTCCTAAGAAAGAAGCAATTTCCTTAGGAGAATACTCCCCTTGGAGATTGAAGAGATCTCAGTGAAATTTTAGTTTCAAAGCCGGAGCTTTAATTTTTTGCACTTTTGAGTAGTAAATTTTCTTGTTTCTTCACAGTAAATTTTTTATTCCGTAACACGTGTAAAAATAAATATTGCCTAAATATACTTGCCTATGCTACTTCTTTTAAACGCATGTGCGCTCAGCCTTTGACATTGAAAACACGCTCAAAGCTAGTTCAGCCGAAATCCACGAGAGGTCGTCGTTGTGACTTCACATCGCGAATAGTGAATAATTTATCGAAAAATATAAACTTATAAGCAAAAATATAGATTATAAAAAATTCAAAAAATGGTGTTGGTATGAGATCCCTAGACTTACCAGAGTTGTAGCTAATGAAAAATAGGTTCATACTCGAGCTAAATTTTATATTTATATTTAATATTTAAAACCAAATTTTTTCAAAAATAAGCTCTTTGAACAAATTAAACTTACATATCATATAATTAAACATAAATAAAGCAACTTGTGAAGCGGTAACGATTAATTTAATTTCATATGCTAATTAGAAGGCGATTTCCCAATTTTTTATCAAAAGATCACCCAGTCTATTTTGAACGTAACTTGTTTACTTTTGATGCTAGAAACTTTTTTAAAAACAAAAATAAAGGCCCTTTTAAAAATAAAAATAAAACTTGCCATGAGTTTTTCCCAAAAATTGCTTCATTTTTTGGGTTATTTCGCGTTGAAATATTCGATCTGGAATTTGACGAATATGAATCTGTTTTTCATTAGCTACAACTCTGCTTCTACTGCGTCTAGGAACTTCACACATGCACGATTTTTTCACTTGTTTATATGCTATATTTTTGCTAAGAATATTTTTTCGATAAAAAACTTATAGGTCGTGTTCCCGAGTATGAAAAAAAAGTTGATTAATAGCAAGCTGAAAATTTGTTGTTAACTTAAGGGTGTCTAGTCGGATAAACGTTGATATATGGGAACATTGGAACAGGGGCAGTTTTAATTGTGGAACAAGTTAAAAATTTGGAACGGTCAGACCACGAAAACGGCACATTTATTTTGTCCGACAGAACAGACTTAAACTCTCCCAACAGAGATGAAACTCTCATGCAAAAATCAGACTGCTATTTATCATCTGTCATACTTCCTCTCATTTGACTTATTCTACATGTTCCACTCATTAAAACGTCCATTTGGTGATAAATAGCAGTCTGATTTTTGCATGAGAGTTTAATCTCTGTTCGGAGAGTTTAAGTCTGTTCTGTCGGACAAAATAAATGTGTCGTTTTGGTGGTCTGACCGTTCCAAATTTTTAACCTGTTCCACAATTAAAACTGCCCCTGTTCCAGTGTTCTCATATATCAAAGATTGTCCGACTAGACACCCTTAAGCTACTAAAAAAATTTCAGCTTGCTATTAATTAACTTTTTTTTCATACTCGGGATCCAGACCTATTACTTTCTGCGTTATTTGCGAAAAACCGTCTAAAAACGTGTTATTTTTTGTTGAAAAAAGAACGCATTCACTCGTAAATAACTCGAAAAATATTGACTTAGTGAAAAGTTGCTTAGAAATATACAGTTTATCAATTTCCATACTTATCTACTTTGAACGTAATTTTTTCACCCCCGAGAAGAGGTAAAACTCACCCCCTGGGTAAAAGCACACATTGGCAAAATATCACTTTTTTTCTTTGACATGTTAGCCATGCGTATGCCAAATTTTATGACAATCCAAGCGGCTCTTTAACATTTGGAGCAAAAACCATGATTCAGTGGAGTACATGTTTATATTTTTGTTTGTTCTGATCTCTCTCTCTCTCTCTCTCTCTCTCTCTCTCTCTCTCTCTCTCTCTCTCTCTCTCTCTCTCGCTCTCTCTCTCGCGCTCCCTCTCTCATAACTTCTCAAGTGTCCTTTTAAAACGAAGACTTTTTTAAAATTAATTTATTAATGCCTTTTTGAGCTCTCTGAACAATGAAAATAACTTTGTTTTTTACCCTTTGAAAAAGTCAAATTACGGCTCTGGAAAGTTGATAGAAAATCACATTAACAACTTTCTATTAACGAATATTGCCGAGCAATTACTTACTCTCAACTGGGAAAAATCTGATACCGTATTTTCAAACATCTGCGCGCGTAACTTCAATTAAAATTATCGACTTCCATGTATTACCTTCGTTTTTTTTATTTTTTTGGAGTAATTAATTAAAAAAATATGATCTGGCTTATTGATACTTTTGTGTTTATCCCAGCTCCGTAAAATTGATTTCTTTAATATGTTTTTTGTAATTTTTTTGATCTAAACAGGTTGTTAAGCAACCTAAGTCATGAAAAAAATAGTCTCGTGATAAATTATATTTTCAGTGTTTAGCTCAAGTCTCCCCTTTAATACAAATTATACAGGCCGTAACAAAAAGGTAGATCGTAAATGAAATCACATATTCTGGGACCAAAAATAGTTGGATTGAACCTACCTTAATACATAGGTATTAATAAAAAAAATAATTACACTGCGAGGTATAAAGTTGATTTTTTCGTGAACAGATTAACGGATTTCGCTATTTTTTTTATTACTTTAGATTTTTCTTTAGTATTTACGCAGTTGTTCAAAGGTTTACCCAAACTTCTTTTTTGTACTTATATCGGGTAGAAGAAAACAAATGTTTTTCCTATATTAAGTTTGAGAGACACTGTAGGGAGAACGAGGTGTAAATACACCGGAATCGTATTGTAGTCTTATGTTTTGTGAACATTTTGTTTTTTGTATCTCCCTGATATCTTTAGAAACAAAAAATAGGTTTTACTCTTTAACATGTGTTTCAAATGAGACAAACTAAATTAACAATAAAAAATGACAAAAAATAAAAAATCGGCACCTATATAGTCCAGAGAAATAAGGTTTTTGTCGGGACACTTGAGCAGTCAGGTTGCAAATGGATTTTTTGGGTACTATATACCTAATACATTATAAATATAAAAATTCCCGTCACATTTCGGACGAGAATTTTAGTTATTAAGAGGAGAGGAACATTTTGACGCATGTCAAAGTTTTCAATGTATTTTAAATGTAATTATTTTTTTCGAATCCTGAGAAAACTAATAAGTATATTTGAAAAATTTAAACGCAGAATGAAAGATTACTTTATTACCGAGGGCCAAAAGTCCCTTAGAATGAATAAAAAGTTTCTTTTGAATGAGATATTTGAAATTAAAAATCACACTACATTTTTTCTTAGTTTTTCACCCCTGTAATTTATTAAAATAAACATTATAGAAGTTTTCAGGGACTTTCGGCCCTCGATAAGAACGTAATCTTTCATTCTGCGTTTAAATTTTTCAAAAATATTTATTAGTTTTCTCAGGATTCGAAAAAAATGAATCCCCATTTGAATAGCATTGCAGCCGAAAATACGTACCCATCCTCTTAACAACTAAACGTCAAGAATGGCAGTTTTTTTCGGTTAAATCGTTACAAGTAAAAATAGGGAAATTAATCTATTATTTAGAGTATTCATCTTTTAGTAGATGGGCAAGGGTTCAAAATGGCAGTTCTTGAATTTTGATCCGATCATTTGTTGCTTTGCTAATTGGAAAATAAGACTACAATTTTGAAAATAAAAAATGTGCTGTAACTTTTGCGAAAATGAACTTAAGACTTTGATATTGTATGAAAAATTGAGGCAACCAGTACATATCATGCTTCATACAATCTAACTCACCTATTCGCCTCTCATCAAACTTATTCCCTCTACCTTCTACTTACAATATATTTCCCTCTCACCCCTATTGTGGTAAAGAAGCTCTAATAAAAAAAAAAGAAGAAAACATACAACCAAAAACCCAATTTTGGGACCAAAAAAAAAGGGGAAAACGGGGAAAAGGAAGGGCATCCTCGCTTACAGGCTGTGGATAAATGAAGGTAAAGTGCTTCGGAAGCGATGTCGACCTTGCAGCGGCCATTCCGCTTTCGGAGCGCTGGATGACAGAGGAGGGTCTGGTTTAGCAGGTAGGCATGCGGCGTAGCCTCGACGACGAGAGAGTACTTTCACCCTGCTGTCCCGTTCGAGTCATTTACACAAATGCACTGTTCGGGTCAATATGACCCAACTATGGTTTACGCTCCTTAATCGAAATAAAATAAGCTAATGGTGATAAATAAAACATTATTAACAAGAAATTATGGCTAATTAAATAAAAATTATGTTGTTAATGTAAATTAAACCTTATTAACAAAAAAAGGCATTTTTTCTGTCAAAAAAGACTAGTAACAAATATCTACAAAAATTTAATTCAGTTTACAACTGGGACAGTAATAAAAATAATGGATTTTACAAATATGTTTGTGATATGATACAACATTATAATTAGTCTTGTTGTCGTTTTTACGGCAAGTTTACAGCGTGTTCGTTTAGTAGGCGGAGTTAGATTTAATAGACGGTTCACTAGCATTTCCATCTTGTCTACTTGTTCCTGCTCGTGTCCTTTTTACCAGTTCGTAAGAGCCTTAGTTATTGGTATATTTTTTCTGGAAATGATGACTGGATTCATTAGTTTTTTCCCAATTCCTCAAGAAAAATTCGCCGTTTTCCCAATTGATTGGTATTCCATTGGATATTTATTGATGCCCATAACACGAACGAGTTGAAGGCAGAAATGTCCAGTAGATTATAAGAAACAATAATTGGCCAGCGATTTATCTCTTCTCACATGTATACGTGCCAACAAGCTAATCTAGAATATCCACTGCTCCCTTATTGGAATTGTAATCTAAAATAATTTGGGGCTTTTCATTTGATGAAAGTGATGCATGATGCATCGATTCATGATGCAAAGTACTCATAAGAACAACATTTTTATTATTTTTGGGAATACTGTCAAATCTATCATGAAGCAAAAAAGACGAGATATGAACTTCTTTATTCGCGATTTTTGCTGAAAGCTTCGGTTTATTTTACTTATAATCCCCTGCATTGTATCTAATTTGTTTTAGAAGAAATTGTCCTAAATTTTACGATGTAAAAAAGTTATTGTACATGTAATATTGTGGCATTCCAAATCACTACTCAAGTCACACATCACACGCATTCCTGTATAGATCTGCAATTTTAGAGCATAAGAAGTTTTACTGTTCATAATTATATAAACCCCAAAGTTTTGTGCCATATTTCGCTGGCTTGCTGGAATGTACCATTTGAAGGGAGAGCGGCCTCTAAAGGCAACTAGTTGATTATCGACGGTAACATTTTCATCACGGTTAAAACGTCTTTTCACATTTTCTACCCATGTTTCATAAATTTCACGTATTGCCGCAAGTTTATCAAAACGTCTTCTATCCTGTCTAGTAGTTTTGTTATCAAAACGTATTACTTCAAACTTTTTGTAAATATATCAAGCGACATTGTTGATCAAAATATAGTACGATCCGTTTCTTCCTTCCATAAACTTTTAGTTGATTCACCATGGGAGTTATAAACTCGAGCTAAAAATAAAAGACCAATGTATGCTTGGAAACCAACTTTATTCATGTCTTTCCAGTTGGTTCCAAATACATGCTGTTCGTCCATGTTGGTCATATTCATAATTTGGTTTGCAACATCGTCCAGCTATACTACAGTTTATTTTACAAGTTTTAGCTTGCAGAAACCTGTTTTATTTACAGACGTATCCGGCTGACAAACACACAAGTACTGCTAATATAGAATTCTGCCAAATAAACACACATACACAGGTAATTTTTAACGGTTTAAATACGCGGGTCACATTGACCCGAACGTACCCCAGGTAACAATTTCATTTTTATCAAAAAAATCAGGAAGTTGAATGTTTATCTCATATGCAATTGAAAGACCTTATATTAGGTAATAAAGTCACTTAACACCAAATCGTTACGCCGCGTAGTAATTTGTAAAATAAGAAATAAATTCTTTTTTGGGTCAAATAGACCCAAACAGGACAGCAGGGTTAAAGTGCCTCGGGAACTATCGCTGGGGCTACGAAGAATGAATCCTGCACTAAGGTCAGTCAGGCGGCGATCTGGACTGAAATGTCTTTTGAAGATTCCAGACCCCCCCTCTATAAAGATGAAAAAAAAGTACATATCATGCACAAAATTTTTTAAGACTATTCGTCAATTAGTTTAAATTTTATTCAATTTGTTTTTCCCAAAGAGCTTTTTTTGCAATGTGTATGTTCAGAAAATAATAATGATATAGCAATTCTGTGGAAATCATGTGAGAGAAGAACACTTATATTTTCAGCATTTAATAAAATCCATAAAGTCATTTTTATCATTCCGAAAATATTTTACTAAAGTAGAGTCATTTTTCGCTTAAAAACAATTTGAATATCTTTGTTAATATTGAGTGTAGAGTAAATCTACTTTGGGGTTTCAAAAGCTGGTATTTTTACACCAATTTTCAAAAAAAACTTTTCTCCTAGTTCAATTGTGGTCAAAGTTAGCCACTTTTATTATTTAATTCAGTTACTCCTATATAAATAAAATTCTCCTGTAACAGTGTTAGTTACCATACTCCTCCGAAACCGCTTGACCGATTTTTAGGAAATTTTACACGTATATCTTGTAGGACTGAGAATAGGTTTTAATCTATTTTTTATACCCATAATTTATAAGGGGTGTTGCCCCCTGATATTTTTTTTATTTTTTTTGGACAAAATTGTCAACCTTAATTTTATATGGTGTAGAATTGAAAAATACATACAACCCTTAATTTTTACTCTTCTATCACCAACCCCTATTTTTTAACAGCCATTTATATATTTACAGCTATAAAATTCTCCTGTAACAGTGTTAAATGCCATACTCCTCCGAGACCGCTTGACCGATTTTTAGGAAATTATATAATATGTATATTGGGTAGGTCTTTGAATCGGTCGTAATCCATTTTTCATATCCCTGAGTGATAAGAGGGTTCCTCCTAACATTTTGTACTCTTAGGTGGGGATATGTGTACATAACGTATTCTACAAGTCTAGGAGTACATACAAATTTAAAAAATGATGATCAAAATCCATCAACACGGTCCGGAGATATTAATTGCAGCATATGTTTGAACAATCAATTTCATTTTTTGAATGCACAGATTTTAATAATTCTCCTCCACCGACAACGAATCGATTTCGTTAGGACGTAATTTTTAAACCTTTATTAACCACTTTGTTGAAGTTTAAAGTTTACTCAATCTTATACACATAAACTATATACCTTGAACTTCAAAATGGCGCTAGTTAGGTTGCTTATTTTTTACAGAATAGAGAATAGAATAGAAATATGCTTTATTGTCACTGAAAATTATACAATTTTATGGACAAAGCTTAACATAGAGTCACGAAAAAGATATACATAACAATAACAAATACAATTTTATAAAATTAGATAAATCGTCAATAAAAAAAATATAAACAAGTTAAAAAAATGAAGTAAAAAAACAAAAACCAATATATTGCAAAATTACTATAAATTGCAAAATTGAACATAAAACATAATATAATAAAACACAAACAAAGGAACTAATAAGTTTAAGCTGCTGTATGTGACACCCAAATATAGATAAATACACTTTAGTTACTTGTACATTACTTGTACATATACTGTGATTTCTTAGTTAGTCATTAAGAAACTGTTCTACTGAATAATAAATATGGTCTTTTAGATAAATGCGCTTTTGTCATTTTACGAAACTTGAGAAAGGATGTTGCAGATTTGAGTTGTAAAGGGAGATGGTTGTATAGTTTTTTTGCGGAATATAGTATAGATTTCTTTACTAACTCAGAAGACGGGATCGGTAAATAGACATCAAAAGTTGAATTTCTGGTGGAGTAGTCATGATGAGACCTTGCTGGAAAGACATGCATGTGTTTACGAATTAAGCAAACAGTTTCTAAAATATACAAAGATGGAAGGGTTAAAATTTCGTGATATTTAAAGTAACTTCTGCAATGGGTTGTTCTTCTGAGGCCAAACAGATATCTTATTGCTCTCTTTTGTAATTTGAAAATAACATCAAATTGGGCAGCTGTACTAGACCCCCAAAAAGGAAGACCATATCGAAGATGAGACTCGAATAAAGAAAAATATGTTATTTTAGAAGATGCTAAATTGAGTTCCTTCGAAACAGATCTTATGGCATAGCAGGCTGAGGCGAGTTTCTTACTTAACAAATCGATATGAAGGGACCATTTGAGGTTGCTGTCTAAAAGAATACCAAGAAATTTTACAGAATCAACGGTAGAGATCTGGCTGCTATTCACAAGCAGGGGTTGAAGAGCACCTTTATATGATAATGGTACCGTTTTATCCACGTTAAAGGAGAGTAAATTAGAGTCAGACCAGGTTTTAATCGTAAGAAGATCAGAAGTTATAGTTGCATGAAGAGTTGCAATAGTTGAGTTGCTCCAAGTGATACTGGTATCATCAGCAAAAAGAAAAATTTTCCATCGATTTTTAAATTAGTGATGTCATTTATAAAGATAAGGAAAAGTAGAGGACCCAATACTGAACCTTGTGGTACTCCACATACAATGTTTTTGAGACTAGAGTCAGTATCATTTGCTTTAACCAGTTGTTTCCTATTATCTAAGTAAGATTTGAACCAATTCAAAGAAATACCTCGAATTCCATAGAAATTAAGTTTTTTAATCAAAATGTTGTGATTTACACAATCAAAAGCTTTGGAATAGTCACAGAAA
Source organism: Diabrotica virgifera virgifera (assembly GCF_917563875.1). Taxonomy (NCBI): domain Eukaryota; kingdom Metazoa; phylum Arthropoda; class Insecta; order Coleoptera; family Chrysomelidae; genus Diabrotica; species Diabrotica virgifera. The sequence goes on from NC_065451.1 coordinate 57,085,877, forward strand.
ACAGTGGCAGTATAAAGATTATTGTTTAGTGCTTGGTAAACCTCGTGAAGTACAGAAAACATGGCATCAGTTGTACATTTATTAGTTAACAAGCCGAACTGATTTTGTGATAAAATATTGTTATCAAAGAGAAAGGACATAAGTCAGGTTTTTATGAGCCACTCAATAATTTTGGAGAGTACCAGTAGTAGGGCAATAGGTCTATAGTTGCAGGCATTAGATTTTTCGCCACCTTTATGAAGAGGAATAATAATGGCTGTTTTAGGCACTCTGGAAATTTACCGTTTTCAAAGGAATCATTAATTAGTGACACGAGGAGTTCTAACACATTATCTGTGAGATTTGAGAAGATTCTTATGGATAGTCCATTATAATGGGATTTATCTCATTATTAGAATCTTTTAAAGGTACTTAAATTAACTAAAGTATTCGTTAGATATTTATTTATGAAACGGTAAACATCACGCATATTTTTTATAATAATTGCAAAGTAGAACACCTTAGTTAAAGTCCACGTTTTGCTTAGATCAACAAGGTTGATTATTCATTTTGACACACTAACGAGAATATATACAAACATATTTACAAAACGAAGTATTTGATAAATATGGGAACACGGTCAGATTTGAGCATTAGTGGGTCAGTCGAATTAGTTAGTTAGGCTTGGGAGGTTGCTGCCGTTAGAGCAGAATAATGTCACTTATCAACTGAATACATTTATATGGTATTACATCAAACAAAATAAAGTAGTTATGAGCACATAGTGTATTCCTGATAGACAACCCCATTCTAGTATAGTAAATATCCAGTTACCGCCATATGGCGACCTGAGAGACGGACTGGACTTCTGAGGCAGTAGACAACAGGAACAAAGGTGGCAAAAAACTGGAGGAAACGAAGAAAATTTGGGGTAAAGTACCAATCCCCATACTAATTGGTATCGTTAGATGGAATGGGACGGACTATATGGAGCTGGAGAGGCCAACGACAAGGAAGTCCAAATGGTAGACGTCGACATGGACGAAGGTTTTTGGAGACATGGGACCACGCCCAAACGTCAAGAGGACAAATGGAAAGAAATGGACAATACCTAGTGGACAAATGTATACCTAACCGTGAGTAACTTTTAGCTATTTTTTTAAATTGCATATACAGTCTCACAGATATGAATTTTTTATTAATATAATATAAATATAATCATTTAAGAAAAACTAGAATTATTAATTTTCACTTAAATAAAATTAAATTAGGTAAAATTTTTTTTCGTATATTATTAAGTTTTAGAAGTATTTCACTAATTTAGAAGATTTTTTTGAGAATTACATATCATATATAGATAATCTTAATCGATAGTTTTATTTTAATAGAAATATAACAATTCTTATATTTTATATGGAAAGAAATAATATAATTATTTTTAACCATACGAGCACGTAAATAAGTTTATTTTGATTGATGTCCTTCTGCTTTTTCTGCACTTTTTGCATAAGTAAGTTATTTTGTTTATAACAGTATTTACTATTTTTAAACTAAGTACTTCGAGTATAATATTATGATGATATGACGTGTTTGACATTGAAAATTGAAACGAATGAACTTCATAGGAATTCGCTAAAGCGACAATTTTTACGAAGAAAGTTATTATGATAAATAAAATTAACCTGAAAATATAAGATATTAGTATTCGAACAATATGTTTATAAATAAGGAAAGATAAAAGAAAGTATTTAAAGATGTTGGACAGAAATTGGAAAATCCAGCATAAAGGACTTATATTCGAGACGGAAATGTCTCAATCAATGAAACTTTTTGTTGAGAAATGCACGTAAATGCAAAGATTTTTACTTACGATAAATATGACAAGACAAAGAAACATATCTTAAAAAGGAAAAATTAAAAATGACTGTGGAAAAGAAATAATTTTTTATATACAAGGAGTATGATTATACCACGTACATAGGACTAATAAAATTCGTCCTCGTGAGAGAGCCCACAACTACTAACATAATGGCATATGGAATTTTTATTGAGTAAACGAATTTCCTTGTGAGAGGGTGAATTATTTGTATACAATGATTTTGTGACGAAAAGAAAGTCAGTTAAGAAATGATGATGAACTGATATAAGAAGAAAAATAAAAACAAAACAAATTATATAAATACACTGAAGTAACCGAGTTATATTAAAGGAAAAGAAAATCCCATTTGAGGAAAAAGACAAAAGAATATGGAAAATTAAGACTTAAAAATTATCTTAGAAGAAAGACAACTATTAAGGATAATTTGAAGAAGACTAATGTCAAAAGATATGGAAAAATAGAATTGAAGAGAATTTTGTACCTACAGTACAAAAAGTTACAGTACCTACAGTAAAAAGTACTATTTAAGAAGAATACTTTGTATGGCTTCAAGTAACATAATTATTAGTATAATATATAAAATAACTTTAAATTTCTATAATATAGATATACTTATTTTATTCGAATGAGGTCATGTAAGACTGTATTTCAATTAAAGAAATAGAGATTATTTTTGTGACGTAAAAGTGACTATTCGCCTGAAGAAACTGAACTTCTATTTAATTAGTAACAAAAATTTAGATTAACTATTTAGCTATTGTAGGTTTTTCTCATTAGTAGTTTTTATGTAAATATTTTAATGGACGTCCAGACTTAATATTAATTACTCAGCAATTGCAAACTGAAATTTTCTTTACGTATAGGAGATTTTCATTAGTAGGAGATTTTCATGATATTTTTTTTAACAGAATATGGTCTATTTTTATTAACACTTTCTTTCGATTTTTTTCATAATTGAATGCTGAATTTTTTTTTGATACCGACTTTTTTATTAAAATTTTTTAATATCGGTCGAATTTTAGTATAAATATTTTATAATAAAGTAAAATTAAAGACAATTTAGACAATAAAAACCAACTCTTGTCAAGGAAAAGTTACAAAATGAAAATTAGAAGATATTAGCATACCCATTTCGTGTTTTGAAACTAACTGGATCTCACCTAGACTGAGTATATCAGATCAGACAGGAATTTAGTGATGCAAGATGTAGAAGTTTTTTGTAAGCGCACAACTATCCATTTTGTCTTTTTGGAACTAACCTCTTCTCACGACTAAGGGCGTGCAAAAGGACCGGAAGCGAATTCAAGGGTATAAAGTTGCGAAAAACTACCCATCGAATCGAGTGGGTAAGGGTTAGAAAATGAAGAATTTATGAATTAAATGACATACATGAAGAAGAATATTTTTGTTTAATAGTACACTATGAAGAAAGTACTAAGTATAAACAAAATGAAGAAATATGTAATTATTGTGAAGTACCAGACAAGAAGAAGAAGAAGAAGAAGAAAAGAGATAATTTCTAATAGAAGAATATTAAAAATTTGAGAACATCAAAATATTTGTCTTAAAGGTCTAGTAAAGAAGTAGAATTAACAAGTAAGTTCAAATGTAGGAGTTGTAATTTTTTTTAAACCTCTGAAATCAAAGTTAAGTATAAAATACAATTTCTAAGTATAGATTTTCGCGAGTCATAAGGAAAGAAATAACTAAGAATAGACGATGTTTGATAATTAGTGAAATTAATTGTATATATTTGTAAATTTTGTTTATATATTTTTTTTGTAAAAATTTGTATAAATCTATACATATAACGTAATCAGTTGATGATGATAGTAAGAAAATTTTCTTCTCTTCGGGGAGGAAAAAGGAAGCACGGTACATGGCTCAGAAAATTTTCTTTTCTAAGGGGGATGATATAATGGGATTTATCTCATTATTAGAATCTTTTAAAGGTACTTAAATTAACTAAAGTATTCGTTAGATATTTATTTATGAAACGGTAAACATCACGCATATTTGTTATAATAATTGCAAAGTAGAACACCTTAGTTAAAGTCCAGGTTTTGCTTAGATCAACAAGGTCGATTATTCATTTTGACACATTAACGAGAATATATACAAACATATTTACAAAACGAAGTATTTGATAAATATGGGAACACGGTCAGATTTGAGCATTAGTGGGTCAGTCGAATTAGTTAGTTAGGCTTGGGAGGTTGCTGCCGTTAGAGCAGAATAATATCACTTATCAACTGAATACATTTATATGGTATTACATCAAACAAAATAAAGTAGTTATGAGCACATAGTGTATTCCTGATAGACAACCCCATTCTAGTATAGTAAATATCCAGTTACCGCCATACCATCAGTACTACAAGATGATTTGCTTTTGATACTATTGATCGTTTGGATCAATTCAGATCTATAGATTGGTCTTATAAAGAATGAATTCGAGACAATTTCTGAATTAGGGAGATAGGAAATGGGATCTTGTTGAGACAGAATAGTTGATGTTATATTTTTACTCACGTTAATGAAGTATTCGTTTAGATTTTCAGGGCTTGGAAGGGCAAATGTTTGAGCTGCGTGGGTTTTATTTCGAAGATCGTTTATTATGGACCAAGTTTCTTTTGCAACACTTTTGGAGCTTCCCAGACGATTTTGATAGTAGGCTTTTTTAGCTGATTTGATGAGTTTTAGGTATGTGACTCTGTAATTGGTGATATATTGAGTGACAGAGACGTTGGTAGTAAATTTCTTGATATAAAGTAGTGAACGCATATTTTTTGCTGATATGCGGATACCTTTGGTAGTCCAGGGTTTGCGACGTTTTGGCTTAATCGTAATTAAAGGAAATGCCTTATTGAAGTATAAACAAGTAGCTGTGAATTAAATAAAAAAAGTGTCTAACTTTGTCCATAATTAACCTAGGCGAAAAGATTTTTTTGAAAATTTGTGTAAAAATACCAGCTTTTCAAATCCCAAAGTAGTTTTAGTCTAGAGTAAATATTAACAAAGTTATTCAAATTGTTTTAAACCAAAAATGACTCTACTTTAGTAAAATTCCGCAAGGAAAAAATTTTCCTGTAGTTGGCTGTATACCATGTAATACAAAAAATAATAAATCCTTTATAAAAGGTGTATATTTAAAATCTCTAAAAAGGGCTACATCACAATCACATAACTAGTTTTCGACTGGTTTACCAGTCATCACCAGTGCTTACGTGAAGTTTACATGCTAACCACCAAGATTTGCTACCAGACTTTCACCATGTAATCTAGTCACACCACAGCTCAGATGTTACCTGGGCATTATTTTAAAATAGATTAAACATCCATGCTCTAATTGACATTTTTAACTGATGTTTCCTTAACGGACCACTTATACAGGGCTTTGACCCACATATTTTTGTTAAACTATATCTTGGTGGTTAGCATGTAAACTTCACGTAAGCACTGATGATGACTGGTAAACCAGTCGAAAACTAGTAATGTGATTGTGATGTAGCCCTTTTTAGGGATTTTAAATATATACGTTTTATAAAGGATTTACTATTTTTTTTTAGTAAAATGTTTTCGGAATGACAAAAATGACTTTTTAATGACTTTCTTTAAATACTTTGAAAATATAACTATTTTTATTTCACGTGATTTCCACAGAATTACTATATCAATATTATTTTCTGAACAACATTGCAAAAAAACTCTTTGGGATAAACAAATTAAATAAAATTTAAACTAATCGACGAATCGTCTTAAAAATTTTTATGCATTATATGGACTGTTTGACTCAAATTTTCATGCAATATGGAAGTTTTAAGGTCATCTTTTCAAAAATTCTAGCAAATTTTTAATTTTCGAAATGTTAGTTTTATTTTGAAATTTCCGAAGCCACAAATGATCGGAATAAAATTCAAAAACTGTTATTTTAAATCTTTGCTCATCTACTAAAAGAAGGATACTATAAATTTGATATTTAATTACCCTATTTTTACCTGTGGCGATTTAAACGAAAAAACTGCCATTTTTGACCCTTATTTGTTAATAACTAAAATTCTCGTTCGAACTGTGACGGGCATTTTTGTATTTATAATATATTAGATATATGTATAATACCCAAAAAACCCATTTGAAATCTGGCTGCTCAAGTGTCCCGAACGTGGTATATTTTTGACTTATTTCCCTGTCGTAATAAGAGTTATTTGTCAACCAGTTAATCGGTATGCACAGCGCAATATAATGGAGATGAAATTGTTTATTGGATGCTCTGTGGTGTTTTGGGGTGGAATTTCCTTGATAGAAAGTATGGATTTGGTTCCTAGATAGAAGCTCTTTAAATAGCGAGAGGTACATTACACATATTTTTTTCTTTAAACACACTGTTTCTTTCGCCGTATATAATATATGAAATAATGTCATCTTATTGGTATGATAAGATATGGCCACCTCACTTATCGCGTGTCATCAGGTAAAACTCATAATAAAATAAAGACTAAAACCCTTTGTTTTCTTTGTTATTATAAATATCAGAGAAATTATAAAAATAAAATGTTTACAAGACATAAGACTACAACCCTTTCCACCCTACAGGATGTCTCAAATTTGTTTTAGGTTAAATTAAACTACAAAACCGGAAAACCGTATATTTTCTTTGTTTCTAAAGATATCAGGGACATTCAAGAGCCAAAATGTTCACAACACATAATAGCCCGATCAAAGATCAAAGAACAAGACCCAAAAAAAATAAAGGAAGGATGAAGTTTTGGGAATAGGTAGTTGCAATTGCCTATTATTATATAAGAAAAAGCTTACAATTCTACTTCCCTTCCATTTTACAAAAATTTACAAAATTTTACAAAAATGGAGGGAAATACCCCTTCTCGGGGGTGAAATATACAGGGTGAGGCAGATAAAAGTCCTAATAGAAATATCTATAGAACTAAAGGCAACAGGATTATGAAAATCGGAATAAAGTGGTTTTGAAGAGTGATCTATTCAATGTAAATATTTTCATCTATTTACTACTTCCGGTTATACCGGAAGTTGCTTATAACTTCGTTTTTTTTTTTAATGGAACACCCTGTATATTATTACATTCTTGGATTCCCCTCGATGTCTTCTTTCTCAAAATATTAGGTTTTATAATATTATACAGGGTAGTTTAAAAGATAATTACGTATTTTTTCTTAATTTCGTAGCAACATTCACACCCTGTAGAATTGTATTAGTTTGACATCGAAAACTCTATTTATGTTCAAATGGTTTTTAATATTACTCTGGGCTAATTAGCAAAATTCATGGAAAAGTTATTTACCAGCAATTTTATTGCTGGAATCGAATTATAAGATTCTATATATTAATAATATAGGTATGCAAAGTCCGCAGATAGTGTGCTACTTTTTTTATAAACAATAAAATTATTGCTCTATAACTCCGAAGATTTTAACTTTACAACAAAAACACTCAAATAAAAATTCACCGCAATTTAATTCTGCATAGAGATATGTTTTTCACGATTTGCTCCGACGAAAATTTTCCTCGGAAAATGCGGGTTTTCCTAACAAAAACTATAATTTTCAAATAAAGTTTTAGGTAAGTAATTATTAATCAATAATTAAATAACTTAGTGACATCAAAGATTTCTTGGTATAGATTGTAATTCCAGAAGCCGGTGAAAATTAAACGAATATTTTAGCAACAATTCAATTGTTAATTAACAATTTACGATCGCAATAATAACCAAAATAATCATGATACATTGATCAAACTTATATAGATTATAAAGATGAGATGCTTGTTTAATATTTTATCAACAAAATATAAATTTTTCTTTTTTTTGCATAATCTTTAAATTTTGAAAAAAAAAATAGTTATAATACGTTGGTCTAATTAGTAAAGTACAAAGAAAGGTTATTTACCAGCAATTTTATTGCTTTAATCGAATTATAAGATCTTATATATTATTAATATAGGTATGCAAAGTCCACAGATAGTGTGCTACTTTTTTTATAAACAAAATGGCGCCGAAAAATCGTATTTTTTTCAATTATTGCTCTATAACTCCGAAGATTTTAACTTTACTCCAAAAATACTCAAATAAAAATTCACCCCAATTTAATTCTACATAGAGGCATGTTTTTCCCGATTTGCTCCGACGAAAATTTTCCTCGGAAAATGTGGGTTTTCCCAACAAAATCTCGAATTTTCAAATAAATTTTTTGGGCCAGTAATTATTTATCAATAATTATATAGCTTGGTGAAATAAAAGCTTTCTTGGTATAGATTATAAATTCAGAAGCCGGTTAAAATGAAACTAATATTTTAGCAAAAATTCAATTGTTAATTAACAATTTACAGTCGCAATAACAACCAAAATAATCATGAGACATTGATCAAACTTAGAAAGATTATAAAGGTGTGATGCCTATTTAATATTTTGTCGACAAAATATAAATTTATCATTTTTTTGCATAATCTTTAAATGTTTAAAAAAAAATGTTATAAACAAATTAACATTTCTTAGAAATTGTTTATTATATTCTAATTTTAAAAAATACTTAAAATGCGTATTTCATAGGTCTTGAAAATGAATGCTTTAAAAAAAATTTCCAACCATTTGCAAAAAAGTTAGGAAACAGCAAAATAAATATACGATATCTCCATTATTTATAATTTGTTTTAATTACACCCCATTGAGAAAATGATCAAGGCCGAATTAATGAAAGCTCAAGACAATTTTATAAGAATCCACTTCCTGTGGATACCATCTCATATAGGTATAGAAGGGAATGAAGAAGCAGATACTAGTGCGCGTAACGCTATCAACAGTGACGCATCAGAAACAGAGTGTCGGAGTGTCGCAGGCGATCTAAAAGTTTTCAATTTTCAATTTCAAAAATAAAGTGTTAAGTGCGTGGAATCGGGAGTGGAATGACTCTAGTTCTAAACTCAGAACCATCAAAGGTGACATTTTTTTATGGAAGTCCACTGTCAGAAGCAGAAGATGCCAAACTATTATTACACGTCTAGGACTTGGACACTGTAGGTATACTCACGCCTATCTCTTCTCAAATAGTGAACCTCCAAAATGCGAAACATGCAATACAGTAGACAGTATAAAGCACTTCTTGATAGACTGTCCTAAATATGTAAATCAAAGACAGTTTTACAATTTGCCAAATAACCTGAAAGCACTCCTCAACAAAAATTTAGTTCCGGACAATTTATTGGGTTACTTAAAATGTATAAATATGTTACACAAAATTTAACTTAATTAATTGTTACAAATGTTCAATTGTTCTCAAATTCTAATTAATTGTTAAAATGATTGATTGTTATAAATGTTAAATTTAATATTATTACAAATGTTACAGCAATGTCGCTAATAACCTTTGGGTGGATGCGACTTTATCTCTTTAAAAAAAAAATTGTTTTAATTGTTTCAAAGCTTAAAAGTGAGTCTATGGTACAATCTGATTACTCACAAAGAATGTCAAAAATTAGTGCAATGGTTATATTTTAATCAAAGATTAAAAATACTTTTTTTTGTAATTTTTAGCGCGAAAGTAGGCTTGATACAGAGCCGGAGATAAAATGTTCACTCGAAGCGACTGACACGCTTAAACTCGCGCGAGTTGTGTATGTGGGTGGGTAGCTACGGTACTGTATTATTCTACTTTCGCGCGTGTAAATTACAAAAAAATATATTTATAATCTTTAATTAAAATATAACCATTAAGCATTAATTTTCAAGATAAGCATTCATTTTCAAGATATTTGAAATGCGCATTTTAGCTATTTTTTAAAATTATAATATAATAAAAACTTTCTGAGAAACGTTAATTTGTTTATAACTATTTTTTTAAAACATTTAAAGATTATGCAAAAAAATAAAAAAAATTATATTTTGTCGACCAAATGTTAAACAGGCATCTCATCTTTATAAAATTTCAAAGTTTGATCAGTGCATCATAATTATTTTGGTTATTATTGCGACCGTAAATTATTAATTAACAATTGAATTGTTGCTAAAATATTCGTTTAATTCTCACCAGCTTCTGGAATTATAATCTAACCCAAGAAGGCTTTTAAGTCAGCAAATTATTTAATTATTGGTCAATAATTACTTATCTAAAACTTTATTTGAAAATTAAAGATTTTGTTGGGAAAACCCGCATTTTCCGAGGAAAATTTTCGTCAGAACAGATCGGGAAAAACACGCTTCTATGCAGAATTTAATCACGGTGAATTTTTATTTAGGTGTTTTTGTTGTAAAGTTAAAATCTTCGGAGTTCTAGAGCAATAATTGAAAAAAACACGATTTTCGGGCGGCATTTTGTTTATAAAAAAAGTAGCACACTATCTGAGGACTTTGCATACCTATGTTATTATTATATAGGATCTTATAATTCGATTCCAGCAATAAAATTGCTGGTAAATAACTTTTCCCAAAAATGGCCTATTCTCCGATAATCAGCTTAGACTATGTAGTCTATTATTGTTATTAATTGTTAGTATAGCTAATTTTTTAATTTAAGTATACAGGGTTGGTCGAAACTCGGAATGAGTATTTTCTGAGTTTTCTTAAATGAAACACCCTTTATTTTAGTATTGTAAGGGAATGATATTTTATAGTACTTTTTTATTTCTTAAGCATTCCCCATACCTAACTGCTTTAAATTGTGAGTTATGGGTGATTCAATCCAAATATTAATTGTAACAAAAAATACTTGACATTTTATTAGGTTGGCCGTGAAAATATTCAATCACAAATAATTTTTCGCAAATGAATACATATTAATCTAGACTGATCCTTAAAATTAGCAATAATGGTTGAGCTATCAAAATAACTACGTAATTAAGACTGTTGGTTTAATTAACAATTAAGCACAAATAAAAGAAGTTAGGTATAGGGAATGCTTAGGAAATAAAAAAGTATCATAAAATATCATTTCATTACAATACTAAAATATAGGGTGTTCCTTTTAAGAAAACTCAGAGAATACTCTTTCCGAGTTTCGACCAACCGTGTATACTAAAATTAAAAAATTGGCTATACTAACAATTCTTAACAATAGTAGACTAAATTGAAAACCATTTAAACATAAACAGAGTTTTTGTTGTCAAACTGCTACAATTCTACAGGGTGTGAATATTGCTACGAAATTTAGAAAAAAACGTAATTATCTTTTAAACTACCCTCTATAATCGAAAGAAAGACATCGAGTAGAACCCAAAAATGTAAAAATATACAGGGTGTCGCATTAAAAAAAACGAAGTTATAAGCAACTTCCGGTATGACCGGAAGTAACAAATAGGTGAACATATTTTCATTAAATAGATCACTCTTCAAAACCCCTTCACTCCCATTTTCATAATTCTTTTGCCTTTAGTTCTCGATATATTTCTAATATGCCAGTTATCTGCCTCACCCTATATACATTCAAAATAAGTCCAGAATTGGATAAAATGACTAATTCTAGGCAACTTTTGTTCTATAGAGTTTTTGCCTGAGCCAATACTTTTAGAGTTATTTGCGACTGAATATGTTCATTTTTAACAACAACAAAAAATGATTCTGGACGGTTTTTGGAAAATTTCATAAATTTCATTCATCACCAAGTGATGATCAATATTAACATCGGCTTCTCTTATGTGATATCCATCCTATTGAATAGTCGCTATCCTTATCATATGCTTAAGGCACGTATCCACTAGGTTGGCGCTCCGCACTCCCCGCAACTGCTCCAAACGATACGGCATGCGCTCCTCTACATAGAGAGTGAGTCTGTAATTTGGAATAAATTCAATATCTCAAATAATAATCGTTTTTTTGAAAAATTATCAGACCCGTCGATAAGTATTTCAAATTGTCCTTTTTGACATACAATAATAATGTATACAGGGTGTCCCAATTTAGATATGACGTCATCGTTGATTTTCTTAAATGTAACACTGTCATTTTGATAGCTATTTTGATAGGGTGTGTAAAGTTATACATAACTGCAAAATATCAAATTTTTATTCTCTAACATTTAAAAGATAATAAAAAATAACAAAATTATGTCTGTAATTTGGAATTAATTCAATAATTCAAATAATAATTGTTTTTTTAAAAATGCTCAGACCCGTCGATTAATATTTCAAATTGTCATTTTTGATATACAATAATAATGTATACAGGGTGTCCCAATTTAGAGATATAACGTCATCGTTGATTTTATTAAATGGCAACACTATCATTTTGATAGCTATTTTGATAGGGTGTGTAAAGTTATACATAACTGCAAAATTTCAAATTTTTATTCCCTACCATTTACAAGATAATGAAAAATAACAAAGTTATGAAAAACAAGCTCTGGGCTAATTAGCAAAATACAAGGAAAAGTTATTTACCAGCAATTTTATTGCTGGAATCGAATCTTATTATTGTATGTATTAATAATATAGGTATGCAAAGTCCGCAGATAGTGTGCTACTTTTTTTATAAACAAAATGGCGCTCGAAAATCGTGTTTTTTTAATTTTTGCTCAATAACTCCAAAGATTTTAACTTTACACCAAAAACACCCAAATAAAAATTGACCGCAATTAAATTCTGCACAGAAACGTGTTTTTCCCGATTCAGTTGGACGAAAACTTTCCCCGGAAAAAGCGGGTTTTTCCAACAAAATCTTTAATTTTCAACTAAAATTTTAGATAAGTAATTGTTAATTAATATTTAAATAACTTGGTAATGTAAAAGCACTTTTCGTATAGATTATAATTCCAGAAGCCGATGGAAATTGAACGAACAGTTTAGCAACAATTGAATTTTTAATTAAAAATTTGCGGTCGCTATAATAACGACAATAATTATTATGATGCATAAGAATAACTATGATTTTTTCATAAAAAGACACTATACCCATCTAATGTACTTTACAGAATTGAAATTGGACTATTTAAGCGGCCTCAGGAATATTTTAAAATTATAAACAATTTTTTGGCTTATAAACAAATAGAATATCTCGGAAAATCATAAACTAAATTAAATTATAAAAACGATATTCGAAAAATAGTGACAGGACGCTTCTTTAAAAGAAAAAACGTTTAATTATGATGAGTAGTTCCTGAGATACAACCGGTCAAATTGGACCGGAATTTACGGAAAAGATATAAACAATAGGATCATAATTTTCAAACCATCACCTTTTTATTTTTGTCGTCTTTCTCCACACCAATTTTTATATTCTTAAAATACTCATAACATATATTATTATAATAAAAACTATCGATAATACGTGTGAAAATTGCCAAAAATAGCAAAATTTCAAAAAAATAAAAAAGAAAAAAATATCAAAATTTCAATCAAAAATTAGGTTGGAGAAAATGTAACCCTCAAAGTTTAAAATCGGTATACGTTAAAAAAATGCATTTTCTCGGCTTCTCATGGAGCAATTTCCTTCATTATTTTTTTGTTCCGAAGTAATTCGAGTAGAGCCATCGAACCAACGCATTATTAAATGTCAAAGTTGCTTTTGTTTTGTTATAATAGATTAATTTATTTATAAGAACAGAAAACTACATATTTTTTCCAATTGTAGGCTTTTTTTAGATAAGCTTACTACAAGTGTACCTTTTAAAGTTAAAAACATAAATATTCTCATTTGAAAGCTGTATAATTATTTAAACAATTTTTATTTAAACAAATTAAAATTTTGTGTTATAATAAATAAATAAATTTATTATAACAAAACAAAAGCAAGTTTGACATTTAATAATGCGTTAGTTCGATGGCTGTACTCGAATTACTTCGGAACAAAAAAAGAATGAAGGAAATTGCTCTATGAGAAGCCGAGAAAATGCATTTTTTTAACGTATACCGATTTTGAACTTTGAGGGTTACATTTTCTCCAACCTAATTTTTGATTGAAATTTTGCCATTTTTGGCAATTTTCACACGTATTATCGATAGTTTTTATTATAATAATATATGTTATGAGTATTTTAAGAATATGAAAATTGGTGTGGAGAAAGACGACAAAAATAAAAAGGTAATGATTTGAAAATTATGATCCTATTGTTTATATCTTTTCCGTAAATTCCGGTCAACTTTGACCGGTTGTATCTCAGGAACTACTCTATCACAATTAAACGTTTTTTCTTTTAAAAGAAGCGTCCTGCCACTATTTTTCGAATACCGTTTTTATAATTTAATTTAATTTATTATTTACCGAGATATTCTATTTGTTTATAAGCCAAAAAATTCTTTATAATTTTAAAATAATCCTGAGGCCGCTTAAATAGTCCAATTTCAATTCCGTAAAGTACATTAGATAGGTATAGTATCTTTTTATGAAAAAATCACAGTTATTCGTATGCATTATAATTATTGTCGTTATTATAGCCACCATAAATTTTTAATTAACAATTAAATTGTTGCTAAACGGTTCATTCAATTTCCAGCGGCTTCTGGAATTATAGTCCATACGAAAAGGGCTTTTACATTACCAAGTTATTTAATTATTGATTAACAATTACTTATCTAAAAGTTTAGTTGAAAATTAAAGATTTTGTTGGAAAAACCCGCTTTTTCCGGGGAAAGTTTTCAAATCGGAAAAAACACGTGTCTATGCAGAATTTAATTGCGGTGAATTTTTATTTAGGTATTTTTGGTGTAAAGTTAAAATCTTTGGAGTTATAGAGCAAAAATTGAAAAACACACGATTTTCGGGCGCCATTTTATTTATAAAAAAAGTAGCACACTATCTGTGGACTTTGCATACCTATATTATTAATATATATATATATATATATATATATATATATATATATATATATATATATATATATATATATAATCATAAGATTCGATTCCAGCAATAAAATTGCTGGTAAATAACTTTTCCCAAAAATGGCCTATTCTCCGATAATCAGCCCAGACTATAATCAAATAATAGTTGAATTTAATTATTTCAATTAAATAAATGCTCATAATGTGGCCCTCAATTATTGTCAAATAGTCAATGGGCAACATTATGAGCATTGGCTTAATTGAAATAATTAAATTCAATTATTATTTGATCACTTGTTTTTCATAATTTTGTTATTTTTTATTATCTTGTAAATGGTAGGGAATAAAAATTCGAAATTTTGCAGTTATGTATAACTTTACACATCCTATCAAAATAGCTATCAAAATGAGAGTGTTGCCATTTAAGATAATCAACTACGACGTCATATCTCTAAATTGGGACAACCTGTATACATTATTATTTTACGTCAAAAATGACAATTTGAAATACTAATCGATGGGTCTGAGCATTTTTCAAAAAATCAATTAGTATTTGAATTATTGAATTTATCCCAAATTACAGACATACCTTTGTTATTTTTTATTATCTTGTAAATGGTAGAGAACAAAAATTTGATTTTTTTTAGTTATGTATAACTTTACACACCCTATCAAAATAGCTATCAAAATGACAGTGTTGCCATTTAAGAAAATCAACGATGACGTCATATCTCTAAATTGGGACACCCTGTATACATTATTATTGTTTGTCAAAAAGGACAATTTGAAATACTAATCGACGGGTCTGAGTAATTTTCAAAAAAACAATTAGTATTTGAGATATTGAATTTATTCCAAATTACAGACTCACTCTGTATAAACCGCCACCGATCGGAGCACCGAGGCACTGTTGCACGGTCCGGGAGCACCAACGTATCCACTATTTGGAGCAGTTGCAGGAGAGCGGAGCGCCATCATAGTGGATACGTGCCTTTACATTATCATTTATTGTAATAATCTATTTTAGGTATTTTACTGGATTTCTCTACTGGCCTTACCTTCCAAGATTGCCTGACTATGGGCGTAGGAGAACATGCAGACATAATGGGTCATATTGCCGATAAAGCTACTAAGGAATATGCCATTGAACAGACCTTGAATAAAATGATTGGTGAATGGGAAGATGTCAAACTAGAATTGACACCGTACAAAACTACAGGTAAGATGTGTGTACATAATTTAAGGGGGTAGGCGCAAAATATTGGTCCAATGCTATTTAAATGCATTCATTTTTTTCGAATCGTAAGAAAACTAATGTATATTTTTGAAAAATTTAAACGCAGAATGAATGATTACATTATTATCGAGGGCACAAAGTCCCTGAAAACTTCTATTCGCAGTGTGCAAGTACTTAGAGGGGATACGAGAAACGATACTTCATTATTATTATTATTTTTTTATAATTTATACTGACGATTTATGTAATTTTAGTAAATTGAATTGTTATTGTTTTGTTTTCTTGACTTTTTGTAAGTTTTGTCGATAAAATTGTACAATTTTCATGACAATAAAGTATATTTCTATTCTATTCTATTCTATGGTGCGCGAATAGCGGAGAAATCTTGCAAATTTCTTAATGTTGCTCACAATATTGATATGATATGCAATTATTATATAAAATTATATTTAATTAAATGTATTTTGCTTGCAGTACTGCATTTTAATAATTAATTTTATTTACTACATACAATGGTTTACCTTTTAATAACATAACCTAAATCTTACTTTTCCTTCTTATATTTTTTGGGCTACGGCCTTGACAATTATCCAGCAACCAGGACCAATATGATTGGCCAATATATTTAAAAGTGCGAAAAAAGTTGCCAAGCTATGAAACCAGGTGTCGCTTATCCGAACTTTCACGTTCCCAATAATGTTTATTTGAATAAGTTACATAGGTGAAAAAAAAAGAGGAAGTGTAGTGTGATTTTTAATTTCAAATATTTCATTCAACAGAAACTTTTTGTTTATTGTAAGGGACTTTCGGCCCTGGGTAATCGTAATCGGTAATAATATAATTGAAATACATATCATACATAAAGGTGTACCGGTACCTCGGCAATAATGTAATATTTCATTTATTATTAGTATTCTCAGGATTCGAAAACAAAGGAATGCATTTAAATAGCACTGGACCAAGATTTTGCGCCTACCTCTTAAGCGAACTGCCAATTGAACAATACAACAATGCCGATAAACGCATCTTTTTTTGGAAACTTCTGTATCTTTCTCTAAGAAATATTGGACGTACAATTTAAGTGTACATATTTATCATTAAGATGCAGTTTCTTGTTATTTCCGACATAAATCAGTTATACAACGTACAGGAAATGTGGTCATTTCTTATCTATTTAGAGAAATTATAAATCTACCACCAGAAATTACTGAAATAACCTTGAATTTGAATTCATGCACAGTGCAGGTTAAAAGTTGCCGCATTGATGCTACATTTATTTATTATAGACCAGGCGAAAACGGCGGGTTCTTTGTAGAAAATATTCCCATGAGATTTTTTTGCATAGTCACATTCGTGAGACATTCCAGAATAATATTCAAGAAGTCGCCCACGCGAAAAGTGATCCAAATTTTTTTAATCAAATTGCAAATATTTTTGGCCACAGAAATTGTTTTTAGGTGTTTTGGACCATTCTGGATAAAAAAGGTCTCTTATAATTTTTCTCTAAAGTTATTCGTTTTCGAGGTAAAAGCATTATAAAATTGAAAAAAACGAAAAATGGCGATTTTCTAGGCTTAATAACTCGGTTAAAAGTTATTACTATAAAAGTCAGAAAGTAACTAAATCAAAGTTTAAAACTCCCCCTACAGGATCCTGAAGAAATTTTTGTCATTATTTGATTACTAAGCTGTCATTTTTAAGTAAAATAATAAGCGCCCTACACGTACTAGTCGGCCGTCCATGATGAGTGCGAAAGAGATGCCATTCAGGCAGTCCAATGGCGCATCTCACTCGCACTCACATTTACATCCGCTTCAATACGATCTTACCACTCATTATTAGTAATCAAAAATAACAGCTTAGTAATAAATTAATGACACAAATTTCTTCAGCATCATGAAGGGGGGCTTTAAATTTGATTTAGTCACTTTCTGACTTTCATAACAATCATTTTTAGCCGAGTTATTAAGTCTTAAAAATGGCCATTTTCGCGTTTTTCAAATTTTAAATTGCTTATAATTCGAACACGATCAACTTTAGAGAAAAATTATTAAGGTACCTTTTCTGTCCTGAATGGTCCGCAAAATCTAAAAAAAAATTCTCCGGGTCGAAAATATTTATTTTAGCAATTTGATTAAAAAAAAATGTTAAAAAAAATTGGACCACTTTTATGGGACCACTTATTCTGGGGTGTCTCACGAATGTGATTATGCAAAAAAATCTCATGGGAATATTTTTTCCAACGAACCCGCCGTTTTCGCCTTGTCTATTAAGCTAGTGTCAGTAATACCAATACATAATTAAAATTAATAAGAAATTTTTGATCTCTATAACTCGTTTTTAAACTAGGAGGAGTAATTAAAATTTACCGCGCAGTAATAATACTAGTTTGTTCAACCGTAGGCAAGAACTAAAATTTTCCACTAAATTATGAAATTTTGACATTATTGACATATATTATGGAACAGTTGTTTTAAGAACTAGTTAGCGACGTATTAGTATAATATAATATTTATGGATTACCGTCGAAGGCTGACATGATCAACCAAAAAACAAGATGAGTCTGGTGATTTTTCTAGTGACATTATTGGGTATGAATCTGCCTTTTGAGTTTACTTCTCCTAATTTAAAAACAGAATAGGTATAATAATTCTCACATTCAATGTGATGTCTAAAGTCCGGATTATAAACATGACAGAAAGGTCAAAATAAGCACTTATATAAGCAAAAAATGTAAAAATAAGCAAAGTTTTTATGAAATAAGTAAGGTTCAAGAACAAAAACCTGTAAGTAAAAATGGACTATAATGATATAAATGTGAATAAAAGACATTAACATTAAATTACATATATTTTTAGTTACCGAATTATTAACAATAAATAAAAAATTACAAAAATGTTGAACTATAATATAATAAAAAAATCGAAAAGTAATTAACATATTAATATCTATATTTTTTATTCGTGGCCATTAGCAAAAAACAATTAACAATAATATGTTTTTTTTTAATTCTCCTGTGAAAAGCTATGTCTTCAATCTGTATGCATATATTTATACGTAGAAAAAGTTCTTTCAACATCTACATTATGTGATTGGTGCGTATTTAAATTTATACAAAGGTACCAAATGTAAAAAGTATTTTACAACATATATTGGCTCTCTGTAGACAATAAATTTGGGCTCTCTGTAGACAAATATTAAGGCGGAAATACATATCCGCGCCGCGAACTCCGCGCCATGTGTGCGCCGCCCGTTCGTGGCGCGGTTATTGTTCGTTAAAATTTTTCATTTTGACGATCCAGAGGAAACTTACGAACGTTTAGTAATTGTAGATAATCATGTCTCTGTCCTGTACTTCTACTACATCTTATTTTGGTATTGTTCTGAAACTATTTTCTTGTGTAATCTTATGCAATTTACTATTTTATGTGGAATAAGCCACAGCCACAGTTTGGGAACATTTCGGGAACTACCTTTTTCGCTTCCTGGCAACACAAATATAATGGTAGGGGAGCCCAAGCGGGGATTTTTGCAGTTACTCGAGCGCGTCAGATTATCATATGGGGAGAAACGTGGTACCCTGCAGATGTACCTCCACCATATATTGGCTCTTAACACAGGGGAGTTCGTTCAGGGGGGCCCGAAAAAAAATCTATCCTTAAAATATTCGAAATTGTCAGATTAAGATAAGGTAAGTTAAGTACATGCAAAAGAGTCTATATTTCAAAAATATGACGATTTGAACGGGGCGTACGGAAATGGGTTAGTCAAAAAGTTTCACAAAAAAAAGTGAATATTTCGCGAAATGAACGTCAGATTGAAAAACTAACAACTATGTGTTCAATATTTTTCAAAAATCTATCGAAAAATACCAAACTTGACCCCCACGGAGAGGGGTGGGGGGTAAATTTAAAATTTTAAATACAAATCCCGCGATCTTTCGCAAAATAAACATCATATCGAAAAACTGCAAAATACACTTTATCAATGTTTTTGAAAAATCTATCGAGTGGTTCCAAACACGACACCCCACGGAGGTGAGGTGGGGGGTTACTTTAAAATATTAAATGGTAGACCCCGTTTCTTATTGCAGATTTGGATTGTTTGTATAAAAATAAACAACTTTTATTCGAAACATTTTTTTGAATTATGGATAGATGGCGCTATAATCGGAAAAAAGATTGTTGGAAATGGAAAATTAAATTAAAAAATGGGAAGTCCCCACTAAAATGGAAAATTTTACTTAATTTTTTTGGTTTTAGGACCTAATAATCACAACCCAATAGGTCGACAAAGCGCTCGAGTGATTGCACATTTAGCATACTTTGCTCCCATACCATAATATATCTGCTTGTTCCTACAACCAGAAGCAAAATTAGAGAACTATAGGTACTTCCAAGTCATGCGATACCTTTTTCGTTTTCCGGTGACACAATTGTAATGTATCTGCTTGTTTCAACTGCGTAGCTTCACTAGAAACGAAATTAGAGAACTATAGGTTCTTCCAAGCCCTGTGTTAACTTTTTCGCTTTCCGGTGACCCAATTATAATATATCTGCTTGTTCCAACTCAGTTGCTTCACCAGAAGCGAAGTTAGGAAACTATAGGCTCTTCCAAGATGTGCGTTACCTTTTTCGTTTTCCGGTGACCCAATTATAATATATATGCTTGTTCCAACTACGTTGCTTCACCAGAAGCGAAGTTAGAAAACTATTGGGTCTTCCAAGTTGTGCGTTACCTTTTTGGCTTTCCGGTGACCCAATTATAATATATCTGCTTGTTCCAACTCCGTTGCTTCACCAGAAGCGAAGTTAGAAAACTATTGGGTCTTCCAAGTTGTGCGTTACCTTTTTGGCTTTCCGGTGACCCAATTATAATATATCTGCTTGTTCCAACTCAGTTGCTTTACCAGAAGCGAAGTTAGGAAACTATAGGCTCTTCCAAGATGTGCGTTACCTTTTTCGTTTTCCGGTGACATAATTATAATATATCTGCTTGTTCCAACTCCGTTGCTTCACCAGAAGCGAAGTTAGAAAACTACTGGGTCTTCCAAGTTGTGCGTTACCTTTTTGGCTTTCCGGTGACCCAATTATAATATATCTGCTTGTTCCAACTCCGTTGCTTCACCAGAAGCGAAGTTAGAAAACTATTGGGTCTTCCAAGTTGTGCGTTAGCTTTTTGGCTTTCCGGTGACCCAATTATAATATATCTGCTTGTTCCAACTCCGTTGCTTCACCAGAAGCGAAGTTAGAAAACTATTGGGTCTTCCAAGTTGTGCGTTACCTCTTTCGTTTTCCGGTGACCCAATTATAATATATCTGCTTGTTCCAACTCCGTTGCTTCACCAGAAGCGAAGTTAGAAAACTATTGGGTCTTCCAACTTGTGCGTTACCTTTTTGGCTTTCCGGTGACCCAATTATAATATATCTGCTTGTTCCAACTCTGTTGCTTCACCAGAAGCGAAGTTAGAAAACTATTGGGTCTTCCAAGTTGTGCCTTACCTTTTTCGCTTTCCGGTGACACAATTATAATATATCCGCTTGTTTCAACTGCGTTGCTTCACCAGACACGAAGTTAGAAAACTATAGGTTCTCCAAGTGGTGCGTTACCTATTTCGCTTTCCGGTGACACATAATATATATCTGCTTATGAATGTTTTTTTGATATTGATAACTATTTCCGAAGATAAAGTCGAAAGGTCAAGTAAACTTGATTTCAAACTCGAATTGTGGCTTATGCCCAAATAAAATAATAAATCTTATTTTTAATATTTATACATGTTATTTTTAGTACAACAATGAACTAACATTTTTTAAAAAGGTCCGCATGTACATTTTTTTATTTCAGCTTCTATTTCCGTTCAGATCGGATTCAAGTTGTTTCTTTAAATTAAATGGTTCTTTATTGAGGATCCCACAATAATGATTTTCCACGGTAAACATCAATTACCTTCCGACAGTTCCGACCATTCCATTACTAACAAATATTCAACTCATGCGCGCCAAAACCAACAAACCACTCGCAAACCCGTCCAAATACGTATTGCGAACCATCAAAGCGTTTGTTGAAAAACCGACAGAATTTAGATCGTGGTGCGCCGTGTGCGTGCCGTTTGTGCGTCACTTGAAAACACGTACTAATCTGACGAATACGCTGCGCGCGAGCGGCTCGCACACCGAGCAGAGCGCATATGTATCTCCGCCTTTAGTTTATTACATCGACAGGTATAACGATAGGTTTGTTCGTTTATTTCCTACATAAGTGAATAAATTTCTTATGATTTATTGAATTATTAGAGTTTTATAGCTTTGTATACTTCATAGAGTTTTGCTTAAGACAGGAAGTACAATATACATGAAATGGAATTTAACTATAGTTTATCATAATAAGTAAAATAAACAAAGATAAGCAACATATCTTTAAAATAAGCCTTTTTATTAAAAATCATAATTATAAGCAAAAAAGCAAAAAAAGCAAAATGCTTATAATCCGGACTTTAAGTGATATCTATCATTCCCTTATTGACTTGTGGACATATTTTGGGATTTCTTCTCATACAATTTTCTTAATGATATTAGATTTGTTTCGTTTCAGATGCCGCACTCTGTATAATAACATCATGTGTTTCCTTCTGTTAACATGTTCCCTATAATTTATTTTTATTGATTTTAATTATTTTTTGTTAACAAAATATAACAATTTCGTTGTAAAACGAAACCAAGAGATGTCATATATTTCAGTTCGTTTAGAGAGTGCCATAAACACCCTTACCGGTTTTAATCTCCTCAGATTTCATCAAAGAATGTATATTTATGTTATAGTCAAAGCCCGAATTTCAGGCACTCCAAGGTTTGACTAGGCAATCCTCAGGTCTGACTGACGGTCTTAGTTAAAGCCCGAAATAAATTAGAGTTTCGGCTTTTGACTAGTCAAACCTAGGAGAGACTAAGTTGGTCAGGCAAAGGTCGAAATTTAATTTTATGAAATCGGGGTTTGACTAGTCAAGCCCCGATCAGCTATTACAATGTCGTAATTTGTTAGATTAGGTTTAATAAAACGTAATTTTTTAATTTTAATTTTTATTATTTTTATATTGTCGTAATTAAAATAAAAAATAAGTGTTTATTCTCACATGTTGATGCATTATAGCATTTAGAGTTGCACAATACGTTAAACCTTTTACACTTACATAATTTTGAAATGCATTTATTATTGCAGTAGCATTTTATAAAGCCTTGTCCTCCAAATTTAGAACCTTTTGTACAAATTTCTCTTTATAGAGACAGCTTAACATCTGGAACATCTTCGAAATTAAGAAAATTCTCTTTGCATCCTCTTATTTGATTTCTTTTAAAAACGTAATTTGGTTTGACTAAGTATATGAATTTTATTTTAGCACAAACAGATGGAATGGGAGTGTCATCGTCAACTGTGAAAGAAGATATTTCAATCAGAGAAAAAACTAAGGATCAGCATAATACTAAGGAAGCCCCTAGACCGTCGTCATTGGGAGAGGAAGAAAATTGTTAAACAATTCAGATTACTTCTTCAGAAGTGGTTTGTTGTATTTACCAAAAAGAGAGCTCTGACGCACGTACGTGCATAATTTGTAATTAGGTGGTACATGTTTTGTACGCTGACAGCACACTTGGTGTATACTATGAAGGTTTTGACAGAAAAGGCACATTCATCCATTGTGCACAGACATACAAGATTAAAATAAATAAAGAAAAGGCGATTGACGGTCTTCATGCCCAACATAATGCTATGAATCAATTAAGTGCAAAAAAAATTTCCTTCAATTTCGAACGGAAAAACTGTAATAATACCTCTCCCCAGCTTTTAAAGGGTGAAAAGAGATGCTCGAAATATTTTGGATATCATACAAGATAAAGCAATTGACGTTTTATATAGAGTTGGTACGAAATTAGGAACAATAAACACACTTTTTCAAGAAATCAAATATACAAAGAGAATTTTCTTAATTTCGAAGATGGTCCAGACGTTAAGCTGTCTCAAAGGAAAATTGGTACAAAAAATTCTAAATTTGCAGGACAAGGTTTTATAAAATTCAATAAAAATGCTCTTCAAAATTATGTAAGTGTACCTAAAAGGTCTAACGTATTGCGCAACTCTAAATGCCATAATGCCTCAACATGTGAGAATAAACACTATTTTTTATTTTAATTGCGACAATTTAAAAATAATAAACATTAAAATTAAAAAATAACGTTTTATTAAACCTAATCCAACAAATTACGACATTTTAATAGCTCATCGGGGTTTGACTAGTCAAACCCCGATTCCATAAAATTAAATTTCGACCTTTGCCTGACCATTTTGGTCTCTCCTAGGTTTGACTAGTCAAAGGCCGAAACTCTAATTTATTTCGGGCTTTGACTAAGACCGTCAGTTAGACCTGAGGATTGCCTAGTCAAACCTAGGAGTGCCTGAAATTCGAGCTTTGACTATAACATATACATGAAAGCTAATGAGCTTGAAACCGGTTAGGGTGTTTATGGCGCACTCTAAATCAACTGAAATATAAGACGTCTCTTGGTTTCGTTTTACAACGAAATTATTATTTTCTATTAGTTTTGCTCCTAATTGAGCATGCGGGACCAAATTTTTCGTTGGAATTCTGTCACACTGGACAGGTAGGAAGTGAGATGCAAGTTGTATATCTCCCCTGGCCTTCTTTGTTTCCAGTATTCGTTTGGTTTGTAAATTGTAGAAACCACGAAGGCGTCACCAAAAAATTTGTCTTAATAAAAGTTTTATTGTAATTTTATTAAAATAAAACTTTGAATTATTCTTTGTTATTTTATGATTTTGTAATCTGTAAGTGTCTCATACAGTTATTTTCTTTTAGGCACCTATATAATGAAGGTTTCCGATGAAATCCAACAGCTGCTAGATGATCAAATTGTCCTTACTCAGCAAATATCCTTTAGCCCTTTCAAAGGACCGTTCGAGGAACTTATTGATGATTGGGAAGAGAAACTGAAAATCACAGCTTATGTAATTGAGGAATGGATGGACGTCCAAAAGTAAGTTAATGTTAATGACAAGTTAATAGTCCAAGTAATGAAGCTTGAAATAGGGCAAAACCTCGCAATTTTTACAGAATGGATCGATTTGCTTGAAAATTTGAGAATAAGTAGTAGATAGTCCAAGGATCAAAAGCTATATGATGCCGAAAGGCCCTTTTACCATGGGGGTGGTTGCCATTGTATTTTGACAACAAAAGTTGGTAAAAACATTCATTCTAAGCAAAAAACGTTCTATACATTTTTTGATAAAAGTAATAATTTCCGACTTATTCGCTATCGAAAGTGTTAGTTTTAAATCGAAAAAATCTATGTTTTAATCAGTTTTCTGCTAATAACTCAAAAAGTTTTCGTTTTATCAAAACAACTTTGCTTAACAAAAATGTACCTTTTCAAAAAATAAACAAAACCTTTTTTTTTATTTTCTTTAAGACCAATAGTAATTGAGCTATACTTTATTTTATGTTAGCTCTTCTTCGTCAAATGCTAAAAATTGTAGTTTCAAAGTCAAAAGACGGGAAAACTATGCATTTTTCGAGGATAACTTGTTCAAACTAATTTAAAGTATTTATAAATATCTATCTTCAGAAATAAAAAACGGTCTCTAGCTCAAACATTAAGTGACATAATGAAAAGAATGTCAGTCTCTATTTTTGTCAGTGAAAAAGTGATTGGAAGCAACCCCCTAATCACCACCCTAATTAATATTAGTTATTGGCCTTATTTGGTCTTCTTTATTTATGTATTATTAATAGGTTCTAGAAGTTTGACCCGCTTATAATGATAAGTTTTAAAAAAAATGGAGTTAAAAGCGAATAAAGAGTTTTTGGAGTTTGGAAAAAAATGGCTTTTCCTTCAGAATAACAAGATTAGCATCAGAGATACGAAAAAATATTTAAATACAAAATTGAAGCTTATTTAATTCTTAAGAACATGATTTGCAAATTTTCTTTCTACGGCAAAAATTGAGTGAGTTATTGACAATTAAATCTTGTAATAACATGCAAAAACCACCTTTACCAACCTTTTCAAAGTCACCAATTTTTGCGACGGAGGATTTTAAAAGGATTTAATATCAATAGCCTTATAGACCTTGTAAAACCTACAAAACTATTTTTTACTAAACTTTCTAAGATAAAAAATAAAAGAGTTACGGTTAAAAAATCAATATATTTTTTGAAAAAAAAAAGGAGAAATCAAATTGGAAGCTTAAAAATGTAAGTTAGCGGTGTTTTAGTCAATGGCCTTATTCAGTCTTCGGTATTTATGTATTAGTAATAGACTTTAGATGTTTCACTCGCTTAGAATGATTAGTTTTAAAAAAAAACTGGAGTTAAAAGCGAATAACGAATTTTTGTAGTTTGGTAAAAGATGCCATTTTCTTCAGAATAGAAAGATTAGCATCAGAAATATTAAAAAATGTTTTAATATGAAATTGTAGGTTATTTAATTCCCAAGAACTTGGTGTTAAAAAATTTTTTCTATGGTAAAAATTGAGTGAAGAGTAAACGAGTATATATCGAAAAACATTGATTTTTTAGATATAAAACTAACACTTTCGATAGCGAATAAATCGAAAACTATTAATTTTATCAAAAACATATATAGAAGTTTTTTTGCTTAAAATGAATGCTATTACCAAATTTTGTTGTCAAAATATAATAAAAAATTTCCACCCCGAGATGGGATGGCAACCACCCCCATGGTAGAGGCGCCTTTCAGTATCATATAGATTTTCATCCTTGGACTATCCACTACTTACTCTCAAATTTTCCAGCAAATCGATACATTCTGTAAAAATTGCGAGGTGAAAAGCTTCGGTTCCTGGACTATAAAAGATAAATATCGATTTTATTGCAGTTTTCTCAAAATTTTAGTACTAATATATTACAAGGAGCAGCAAAAAGCCAAGACATAGATCTTCTTGCAGTACCGTCTCCTATCATAGGTTGGCTACCATCACAGCAATCTTAACTTTGTTGACTGCAGCTCTGAATAACTGTATTGAATAATAAATAGTTATTTATGTATTAAGAGCGAAAAGTGATACATTATTGCTTGAGAGTATTAGCACAGTATATAGAGGTTCCACAGTAAAACCACTCCTCTGTCGTCGCTTTGATCTCAAGAAGTAATACCGGCAGTACGCAATTGGTAGTTCACCAGTGGTGGATGCGGGTTTTCCCTGTTAAAATCTGTACGTTTCTATGCGACTAGCAATGCGAGAGTGGGGCAAAAGCGACTAAGAACATTGCGCGGTCGCCATGCGCGACTACAGATTTTACTTCCAATTTTTCGGAGAGTGGTTCTACGGTAATAGTTACCGCGTGACGCGAAGCGGAACGCGGTAATTGCTGGAAAGCGATAATGTCATTTTGCGCTTGTAATACATACATAATTTTTTCTACAAAATGAAACTATTTTTAAATCATTAACTTTATTGTTAGAACAAGATAGTGTAAAAAACTAAGGTGAGACAAATGATAAGACAGAAAAAAAAAGAATCCTGGGATCAAAACTGTCAAAAAATAAATACGTACATAGGTGGAACGAGAAGTACACAAAGCTGGAAACCTATTAAATCTCTTAGGACCAACGACAAGAAAAAAGATTTAATCTCACCAATTTCGTTAGAAGCATGGGACATGTACTTCAGTAAACTGTTACAAGAAGATCGAGTGGAATTCAAAATAAAAGAAAATAACCAAAACATACGCGTTGAAGCATCTCCTATAAGAATAACGAAAAAGGAAGTAAAGGATATCTGTACTTCACTCAAAAAAAAACCCCCGAAGAACTGAAAAACTATATGAACACCTGACAATACTCTTTCAAAACTGCATAAACAAAATAGAGGTTCCAGCCGAATTTAAAACCACTACCATTTCAACTTTACATAAAAAAGGAAACAAACAAAATTGCGACAATTACCGTGGAATAGCAGTTACTAGTACCATTAGTAAAATCTATGGGAAAATGATCAAAAATAGAATAGAAAGAGAATACACCGATATGGAGGCAGAAGAACAGGCGGGTTTTAGAGCTGGTAGATCGACCATAGACCACCTTTTTTGTATCACTCAACTTATATAAAAATGCACTGAAAATGCTCATGAAAATGACCATAGTTGGTTATTCTCACGTATCAACCGTTTAAACAAAACATGGAACGTTATCCATGATTCATATTTACCTTCAAATATGAGTCTGTTTGGGGTCAATTACTTAGTGATTTATGAACGTTGATATAACATGTGTGAATGTCGTGTCAATGTTTGATGCTTCAGGATGGTTCTTAGTTTTGCAGAAAACAATTTTATCGTGGAGTACTATTTTCAGTAATAGGGAAAAGGTCGCGAAAACGGTCCAAGCTCACGATCAACGATCAACATTGGTTTCAGCAGGACGCAGGCAAACTGCTAAGAGGCCAGTGAGTTTCTTCGAATACTGCTCGCTCATTTTGGGAGATCGCCACTCACCAGGACTAACGCCGCCTGATGTGTACCGGGTGTCACAATAAGAAAGCTCTCGGCCACATCTCAAGAACCGTTTATAGTACAGCTTTGAGAAAAATATATTTATAACAAAAGTTGCCTCGGAAAATGCCTAGAAATTATTTTCATAATTGTAGGTAAACCGCTAGAGGGCGTAATTAAATATCAAAAATTTAAAAATCAAAATGCTATAAAATTGACCTAATGAAAGGGCACTGCAAATCCAATCATCGTATTTTTCATAAAATTCTGCGCATATTTGAATTCAAGTCTACCTTTGTAAATAACAGGAGGGGGTGAGTGGGAACCTTCTTACGAAAAAATGACTGTAAGTCCGGTTTTGCTAAATCGAATTTTGCACACTTGGTCTTGTTGAAATCAGCTCTTTTTCGTCAATGTAAGTGTCTAATTTTCCAAAAAGCCTAATAAGTAATATGCAAGCTAGGAGGCGATATTTAATTATTTTCAGAAATCTAATTTTCTTTGGAAAATATTAAATACAAGTATGCATTTTTAATCATGTATTACAAAATTATACCAAATTAGCAACATAATACCGAAAACCGCATGTCGATACCTTTTTCTACCTCGAGACATCTTAAGAAATGTGTAAATTTTAAACATAACTGTTACTGTCACCGGTAAACGATGTTAAGGAAAAGCAGTGTGCTATGAAAAAAATAAAAATTTTCCAGATGTAAACGTGTATAATTAATTAAAACAACAATTAGACAAACAACACTATAAAATATAAAAAGAAATAAAAGCAAAAGATTACTTAATCTTAGTGACTGCCTAAATGTTCAAATTGTTGCCCATCATTTTCGATGCAAGCATTTACTCTTTCAAGAGTAGATTGAATAGCAACAGATTTAACTGTTCTAGACTTTTATTTATGGGGACTGATTAAAGACCTTGTTTTTGCCGCTAGGCCCACTACTTGAGAAAACATATGATCTAGAATCTAGAGAATACGAAACGCCATTCAAAGCATTGCGAAAGGAGAAATTGAGACTGCTGTTCTATCTACTCTCGAAAAAGTAAATCTTGCATCGAAAATGATGGGCAATAATTTGAACATTTAGGTCGCCACTAAGTAAAAAGTTGCTTTTATTTCTTTGTTATATTTTATAGTGTTGTTTGTCTTATTGTTGTTTTAATTAATTATATACGCTTACATCTGGAAAATGTTTCTTTGTTTTTTCCATAGCACACTACTTTTCCTTAATTTAGTTTATCGGTGACATTAACAGTTGTTTAAAATTTACACGTTTCTTAAAATATCTCGAGATAGAAAAAAGCTATCGACATGCGGTTTTCGGTATTATGTTGCTAATTTGGTCTAATTTTGTAATACAGGATTAAAAATGAATACTTGTATTTAATATTTTCCAACGAAAACTAGATTTCTAAAAATAATTAAATAACACCTCCTAGCTTACATATTACTTATTAGGCTATTTCGGAAATAAGACACTTACATTGACAAAAAAAAAACTAATTTAAACAAGAGCAAGTATGCAAAATTCGATTTAGCAGAACCGGACTTACAGCCATTTTTTCATAAGAAGGTTCCCACTCACCCCCACCTGTTATTTGCAAAGGTAAATTTAAACTTGTGAAATCAAATATGCGCAGAATTTTATGAAGAATACGATGATTCCCAGTCATAATAACGAATATTTCCCATTTAAAATAGTTGATTAGAAAAATGCCACAAGTACAGTTGAGTCCCTGAATCTTTACTCGTGCGTCATCATTTAAAGCATACGAAATAAGTCGATGATAAGTCGGAAATTGAAATTTACTAAACGCAACAGCAAGTCAATAGCTTCAGAACAACACTAGATGACTCAGCTACATAAATCTACCTATTTATTATCTACAAGAAACTTTGATTTTGGCGTCTATTAGTCTAATTTTGAAGTCTGAAAGATAGGGAAAATCCCCAAAAACCCGCTAAAAACAGTTTTTCGAATTTTTGAAGATAGCGAAACTAAAGATTTAAAAAAATAGGCCTGCAGCCATCCCCAAAAAAAGTTATACGCTCTTTCCAAAAAAAAAAAAAAAATTTACTTGAGGTTATGTACACTTAACCTAGGAGTATTTATATAAATAGACATGTTTTGTAGAAGTCTCAACAATGCGTGTGAGTTTTAAGAAATTTTAAAATTGATTGCCTCCTGCCAAAAAAATAAATAAAAACGAAAAATTAAGTTTTTGATAAAATTACGTCGAGTCTTATTCTTTAAACACATATAACTTTAGAAAATGAAATGAATTTAATTCTGGGAGTGAGGGAGTGTTCCTTATAATTTAATTTTCCATAAGTGGAAAATTTGATGCGCCACTGTCGACGCATGTGCCACTAAAAATTGACGGCACAGTGTTTATACGTTTTCTTTTAGATTCTATTATTTAAGTTATAGACTCTTATCGTGAATAAAATGATTAGCAAATTTCACCTATAATACCGGCTCTTAGTCTATGATTATCACTAGACCTCGGATATCGCGAAAAGCGGGAAATGACTGTAACACACATACATACCTAGATCAAATCGATTTTCGAATTTTTACTGAAGTACTAGAAGCACATTAAAAATTAATCCTACACAGGATACTGTTAATTAACGCCAATGGAAAAATGTTACTTCATTTGGAAGTCATTCATTTGTGTAGTTTCAAATCTAAAAGAGAAAACATGATTAATAGTGCAGGAACCGAAGCTTTTCACCCCGCAATTTTTACAGAATAGACCGATGTGCTTAAAAATTTGAGAAGTAGTGGAGAGTCCACAAATCAAAAGCTATACGATGTCGAAAGGCACTTTTACCATGGGGGTAGTTGCCACCCCATATCGGGAATGGAATTTTTTATTATATTTTGACCGCAAACATTGTTAAAAAAATTAAGTCTAAGCAAAAAATGTTCTATACCCCATTCCACGGATATACGTCTGTTTTGGATTATCGCGACAACGAATATTTTACTTTGCAAAATATGAAGAACGAAATTAAATTGCAAATTATATTGTTGTTTATTGGAGTAATTATTAGAGCAAAATACTTTCGTACTTCTTATGTTGCACACTAAAATATTCGTTGTCGTGATAATCCAAAACAGACGTATATTCGTGGAATACACCATACACATTTTTTTGATAAAATAAACAGTTTTCAATTTATTTGCTATCGAAAGTGTTAATTTTATATTTCTGTTTTTAATAATAATCAGTATTCTGCTAATAACTCAGAAATTATTCGTTTTATCAAAACAATTCTAATTAACAAAAATTAATTAAAAAAAATAAACAAAATGTTGTTTTTAAATTTTCTTTAAGGCTATGGGTACATAATCCGCAAATATTTTACGGCTATCCCTACCTTTTCTGTCTTTACATGACAAATTAGGTGTAGTAAAATTCACACTGGTATGGATATGTACATATTACTAGAATGTCATTCTAAATACTTGACAATGTGATAACTAGCTTAAAAAGATGGCTTTTGAATGTTCTTGGATAACTGTTATTTTTTGTAAAATTGCAAATTATTAATTCAGTTAATAAATGTGATAATTTTTTCACTAGCTATATATTCAGTGATTGTAATAATATGTACCTACAACAAAAACTAATACTCAATCGAGAAAAGAGCAAAAGTTTTAAAGTGATTTTTTAATAATATATTGTTACTATGGAACGCTTACAATTTTGAACATCTTTAAAAACAAAATACTTGGATCACAGAATATATCTTAATGTATTCTCTGCTTCTATCTTCCATAAATAATACACAATAAATAACTTTTTATAAAGTTCACCTCTTAAGTCAATTATTTATCAAATACACTATATATCAATATTATTTAATCAACAACTAAAAATATTCCCGATTCACGTCAAATAATTATTTAAAATTGTCACTGATTGTCAGTGTCTGACTTGACAATATTCTATTCGACTAAGTGCGTTGTATGACAAAGATAGATTTGGAAAATATTACCACGGACATTGTGTTTATTTTTTTCGAATCCTGAAAAAACCAATAAATATTTTTGAAAAATTTTAACGCAGAATGAAAGACTAAATTATTACCGAGGACCGAAAGTCCTTTAGAATAAATAAAAAGTTTATGTTAAATGATATATTTGAAATTAAAAATAACACTAAATTTTCTCTTAGTTTTCACCCCTGTAACTTATTAAAATAAACAATATAGAAGTTCTCAGGGATTTTCGGCCCTCGCTAATAACGTAATCTTTCACTCT
The DNA here is from genome assembly GCF_917563875.1 of Diabrotica virgifera virgifera. Taxonomy (NCBI): domain Eukaryota; kingdom Metazoa; phylum Arthropoda; class Insecta; order Coleoptera; family Chrysomelidae; genus Diabrotica; species Diabrotica virgifera. The sequence continues at coordinate 57,118,564 of NC_065451.1, forward strand.
GCGTTTAAAGTTTTAAAAAATACTTATTAGTTTTCTCAGGATTCGAAAAAAATGAATCCCCACTTGAATAGCATTGCAGCCGAAAAAACGTACCGATCCTCTTAACACGTTAATCGCCCCAATGAAGCGAGAAATATCCCACCCCCAGGCCCAACTTAGTTTTTCTAGTAAATCAATAGGTTTTTACACTGGATATGATATACTGGCTGTTATAAAGTGCCAGGTTAAAAAAATTCTGTAAAAATGTATTTTGAAAATGACGCCCTACTTATGGGTTTCAAATCCTCTGACGATCGAGCGCCGCGAAACCCGAATATCGGTTGTCATTTTTTTTGGAATTATAACAAGTCTGTGTGTGCTAAAATTGCAGATGTTTTATTTAGTCTACAATCCATTCGTTGAAACTTGTCGGTACTTTAAGGAAAAGTAGAAAAAACAATCCAAAGGATGTAGAGGCCCAAAAATTAAATAAAGGACACGCAAAGGAAAGTAATTCAGAAGTACCTAGGTGTTTTAAAATGGCAGAATAAACGTGATATTGCCTATGCACTATTCATACTGACACAACTAATAGACAAGAAGAGATACATACCTAAAAAATTTATCTCTTATGGTTGACTATAATTCATGTAAGTCATTCATAGATCTATCCGATCAGTTGAAATCATATTCTTCCCATTTGCCTAAAGGGGAATGGATTAAGTGGTATAGAAAACTTGCATTTGAAATATTACTTGGTTCAGCAGTAGTAAACGTTTTTATAATATACAAAACGGTGACAAATGCAAAAAATGTGTAGAAAAACCGTTCAGAAGAAGGGACCAAAATCAAAATTTTCATGTGATGCATGTAATAACTTTTATTGTTTGTTACATTGTTTGATGTTCACCATTATTCTGTATAATTAATAAAGACCGGATTATATGTTTTTTGCATATCGATAACCATCAAAGATACAATCAAACGCTTCAGGATGTGGACGAATTATGATAATTAAAGGCGTTTGACACTAATTTAATTTTACATATTTAGAATATTTTCGGTTTTTTAACATATTTTGATGGTTTGAACATATTTTCGACCGTTTGACATATTTTGGCATATTTTTAACATATTTTGGCATATTTTTAACATATTTTGGCATATTTTGACATATTTTTGGCTGTAAACAGCTTGACACAGTTAACCATGTAACAATGGTTAGGTTTATAAATAATGCATTCATGAACTTTTTCCTTCCCGACATTGTTCCAGCTAACAAAATCTTGCTTATGGTTTCCGATGCTGCGTCATACATGGTCAAATCTGGCCAACAACTAAAAGTTTTATATCCCAATTTAATTCATGTGACGGGTTTTTGTCGCATGGTTTAGACAGAGTGGCGTTCGAAATTCATTTCCTACATTTAATAGTTTAATTAGCAACGTGAAGAAAATATTTTTAAAATCGTCTTTAAGGATTCAGATATATAAAGAAAAATTACCAAATACTCCTTTGCCACCGGAGCCTATAATCACAAGTTGGGGAACATATTTAAAAGCTGCCTGTTTTTATGCGGAACATTTTCTCCCTATAAAAGAACTAATTTTATGTTTTGAAGAAACAAATATTGGTGCGATTTTAAAATGCAAATCAATTTTAGAAAACAGATCACTGCACAATGAGCTTTGTTTTATTAAATCGAATTATGAATTTGTTTATAAAACCATCCTCAATCATGAAACTGAATCGTTTCCACTAAAAGAGTCCCTTAATTTAATTCAGAAATTTAAGGAAAACGCTGAAGAAGTTTCTGGAAAAATTGGACAGCCAATAAATAAAAAATGGATTGAAACTTTACAGAAAAATAGTGATTTAAAATTATTATCACAGGAAGCAAAAAAAAAATAATTTTTGGGGCGATTTTGATGTCAATACCAATTTAAATGCGGAGATTGTTAACGTTATAAAATTTGCACCAATCACATCAGTTGATGTTGAACAAAGATTTTCAACATACAAATTACTACTAACGGATAGGCGACATAATTTTACTATTGAAAATATTTAAAAACATTTGATTGTGAATTGTTTTTATAAGAAGGAATAAAATGTAGAAACGTGTAATAGTAATAGGTACTAGATAGGTATACATTCGTATATTTAGGTTAATTTTGTCAATATATTATGTACTTACCGTTATTTAATAAAACTTTTATACATTTTGTAATGCATATTTTCTTGTTACTTTAAAATGTTTTTCACATATTCCACATATTTGGAACATATTTTAAACTTTTAGGGAATATTTTCAACATATTTTACTCATATTTCAGACATATATATGCACATATTTCAGTCAAAACAGGAACATATAATCCGGTCTTTAATAATTAATAATAACTGTTTGTATTATTTGATTAATTCATAAATCCTTATATTATTTTTAAAAATTTTTAATCATAGTAAACACATAAAAAGTGCCCAGCTCATTCACTAGTATTACCCCAGGCTGTGGGTAAAAAAACGTGATATAATTCAGGAATTTTTGAAACCTATCAGGTGTTGTAAAGGACTGGAGGAATGAAGGATTTTCATTTGTTAAATTTGAAATTTTTAAAGATTTTTAATTTTGCAGCTTAGGATATTGATTTTAGGGAAAAACTTTTTAATATAAAGTTGTAGTAAATTAAAAAACCTACAATTTGAGCTAGGATAAGTTTAATTTCGTGTATCGGTTATTGCAAAACAGCCTGCGAAAGTCCAAAATGGCCGTTTTTTACAATTGCATTATTTATTATACAAATCATTTTTTTTTATATTTTTTAAAGCTTTAAAATGAAGATCTTTCAATTACAAACATAAAAAAAGTTGTAGAGCCAGATTAACGAATTTGTTGCTTAGATATTATAAATTGTTTATCCCAAGAGGTCAAATGTCGAAGGCTATAACTTTAAAAAAAAATTGTAGAGAGTTGGTGAAACATCCAATCTCCTTCTAAAGAGTTATATTTTCATATTCTGATGTAAATAAATGCGTAAATCATTTTTAAACCTCTAATTTTTGGGTTTGAAAATAAGGGGGCAAATTTCGTTATAAACATTTAGTGCTGAAGCGGCCCTGTACATCCTATGAGTTTTTAACTTACAGATTATTGTTGCTGAAGACGAAACGAAGATTTATAAAAAAAATAAAAAATTTCTACGACCAACTGAAGCCGAGATAATTTTTGGGTTTGAAAATAAGGGGGCAAATTTCGTTATAATCATTTAGAGCTGAAGCGGCCCTGTACATCTTATTAGTTTCTTACTTACAGATTAAAGTTGCTGAAGACGAAACGAAGATTTATAAAAAAATAAAAATTTTCTACAACCAACTGAAGCCGAGATAATTGTTTTTTTCTTAAATCGTAGTGCATTTATTTATAACAATTAAGAAATTATTTTACAGTCATTGACTAAAGAAAGGCTTATGTTATCTTAAAATAAAGAATTGTTATAAAATATAATTACATTTGGTTATTAAAAATTATTTTTAAAATCGGTGCTTTTACAAACGGCCGAATTTTGCAAACCGGCTCGCTTCAAATCCGCGCGCTTGGAAAATTTTTACGTAACTTGTATTAAATTTTGACAGAAAACAATTTAATAATATTACCATTATAATATACAGTCTGTCTACCACTGTATTTGTTTTTCTTGATAAACTTTTATATGTGAAATCTCATTTCTGAAGAAATAATATTACAAAAAGGATACATATAATAATATATGAAATATATAACTATATTTTTAATTTTCTCATTGGTATATAAATATAATAATAATAATGTTACTTCTTATTATACAATGTAAAACTTTTTTTTTCTTGTAGTGACTATCTGTTTTGGATGTTAGAGAACATCCAAAACGGATAGTCACTACAAGAAGAAAATTTTTATATTTTATAATATTCTTATTATACAATATAATACTTTTTCTTTCGCCAACATCCAAAACGGATAGTCACTACAAGAAGAAAAAGTTTTATATTGTATAATAAGAAGTAACATTATTATTATTATATTTATATAACAATCAAAAAATTAAAAATATAGTTATATATTTCTTATATTATTATATGTATTATTTTTGTAATATTATTTCTTCAGAAATGAGATTTCACATATAAAAGTTTATCAAGAAAAACAAATACAGTGGTAAACAGACTGTATATTATAATGGTAATATTATTAAATTGTTTTCTGTCAAAATTTAATACAAGTTACGTAATAATTTTCCGAGCGCGCGGATTTGAAGCGAGTCGGGCGATTTGCAAAATTCGGCCGTTCGCAAAAGCACCGATTTAAAAATAATTTTTAATAATTAAATGTAAGTATATTTTATAACATTTTTTTATTTTAAGATAACATAAGCCTTTCTTTAGTCAATGACTGTAAAATAATTTCTTAATTGTTATAAATACATGCACTACGATTTAAGAAAAAAAAAACAATTATCTCGGCTTTAGTTGGTTGTAGAAAATTTCTATTTTTTTATAAATCTTCGTTTCGTCTTCAGCAACTTTAATATGTAAGTTATAAACTCATAAGATGCACAGGACCGCTTCAGCTCTAAATGTTTATAACGAAATATGCCCCCTTATTTTCAAACCCAAAAATTATCTCGGCTTCAGTTGGTCGTAGAATTTTTTTATTTTTTATAAATCTTCGTTTCGTCTTCAGCAAAAATAATCTGTAAGTTAAAAACTCATAGGATGTACAGGACCGCTTCAGCTCTAAATGATTATATCGAAATGTGACCCCATATTTTCAAACCCAAAAATTACAGATTTAAAAATGATTTACGCATTTATTTACATCAAAATATGAAAATATAACTCTTTAGAAGGAGATTGGATGTTTCACCAACTGTCTACGATTTTTTTTTCAAAAAGTTATAGCCTTCGACTTTTGACCTCTTGGGATAAACAATTTAAAATATCTAAGCAAAAAATTCGTTAATCTGGCTTTACAACTTTTTTTTATGTTTGGAATTGAAAGATCTTCATTTTAAAGCTTTAAAACATATAAAAAAAAATGATTTTTACAATAAATAATGCAATTTTAAAAAACGGTCATTTTGGACTTTTCGCAGGCTCTTTTGCAATAACCAATAAACGAAATTAAACTTACCATAGCTCAGGTTGTAGGTTTTTTAATTTACTACAACTTCTTATTAAAAAGTTTTTCTCTAAAATCGATATCCTAAGCTGCAAAATTAAAAATCTTTAAAAATTGCAAATTTAACAAATGAAAATCGCAATATAAAAAAAGCGCACAATATTTTTGTTTACATTTTAGTAGAAATTATTCCTGGCATCTTCCTTTACAACACCTGATAGGTTTCAAAAATTCCTGAATTATATCCTGAAATCGACCTATTTTTCACCCACAGTCTGGGGTATATTGCCTGCCAGGCCCCTTTGTAAACACTTTCACATACGATAAATGTGTTTCGAAACACTGCAGTTGGGTTACAGGCTTTGATGTTAACGCTAGTAGTGAAGATTGCCCTATGGGGGTCGGGGCGTATACGACCACAGGATCTGAAACCCAAATGTCGGGTGTCATGGCGATTAACTTGTTAAGACTGATAGTAACCGAGCTATACTTTATTAGAGGTTAGCCCTTCTTCATCAACTGCTAATTTTTGGAGTTTCAAATTCAAAAGACGGGAAAACTATACATTTTCGAGGATAAGTTATACATATAACAGTGACTTATTGAAATTGATTTAAAGTATTTAAAAAGATCTACCTGTAATAATAAACAAAAAGCCTCTAGTTTAAAAATTGAGTAACTTATGATGAAAACAAAGTCAGTCCCTGTTGTTTGCAGCGAGAAAGTGAGCGGAAGCAACATCCTAATTACGATTCTAATTAAAATTAGTCGTTGGCCTTATCCAGTCTTCTTTATTTATGTGTTATTAATAGATTGTAGAAGTTTTACTGGTTTAGAATGATACGTTTTTAAAAAATGGAATTAAAAGCGTACAACGTTGTTATTTGGTAAAAAATGCCCTTATCTTCTAAATAGAAAGATTAGTATCAGAGATAGGAAAAAAATATTTATACATATATAGAATTATAGCTTTTTTAATTCCCAAGAATCTAGTTTGCGAAAATTTTTTGTACGGCGTACATTGAGTGAGCTATTGACAAAACTTTTATTGATATGCAAAAATACCTTTACCAACCCTTTCAAAGTCAGCCCTTTTTTAAACTGAGTGTTTGAAAAGGATTTAATATTAATACCCTTGTAAAACTTTAAACAATTATTTTTTTACATAACTTCCTAAGGCAAAAAATAAAAAGTTGCGGGTAAAATACCAATATATTTGTTATTTTTTGTCCCGGTTATAACCGGTTTTTTCTTTTTAAAGCGCCGGTTAAAACCGGTTAAGTGGAAAAATAATGAATTCACAGAAAAAATGGGAAAATTTTTCGCCCCACACTTCGAATCGGGAATCAGGAATTTTAAGCTGACCGAAATCGATTTGACAACACTAATGACTGATTTCTATACTGATATGAACTGCTATCGATTCCAATGGAGTGTCGCAAACGCAAACTAAAGCTCAATGTAAATGTAACCTATTGGGTATTGGCTATTGAATAAAAAAACCGAACACCGGCTTTTAGAATAATCGGTTTTTGACCGGTTATAACAGCCAGGTTAAACCGTAGGTAAATATAACCGAAACCCGGTGTTTTGTCAACAACCGCTATTCCTTACTCCAGCGTTTCCCAAATGGTGGGTCGCGACCCGGTACCGGGCCATGAAAGCAAAACGCCGGGTCGCCTCGCCGTTTCACATGAACATCTTCTTTTAGACTGCGAAGTGCGTTGGCTATCCAAATGGATTGCTTTAGAAAAACACTTTAATTGAATCGAAGGAAGACATTTCAATATTCTTAGAACAACATCCACCAGGGGCTAGGAATGCAATATTTAAATTTAAAGACAGTTTTCATGATGTCAATTGGTTAATCAAGGTAGCCTATCTTTGTGATATTTTTGACTTCTTGAACAATTTAAATATGCCATTTCAAGGTAGCAATGTAGTACCAGAGAAGGTGGAAGCTGCAACAAAAACTTAATTTGTGGACACGTCGCGCGGAAGCAGGAAATTACATAGCTAACAGAACTACAAAAAGAGTATAATGTGAATCATTGCCGGACGAGATTTCAGCCGCTTTCAAGAAACACCTGCTAGGACTGGAGCAAATCTGAAGGAATATTTTCCCCCCATCCACAGCAACAAAGCATGGATAGGGAATCCATTTACAATGGACGTAGAATCCGAGACAAGACTTCCGGATATAGATATTGAGTCAGTAACTGAACTATTGTGTGACAGGGCAGTCAAAGAGATACTTGACAAAATACCACTGATAGATGTTTGGTTGTCTTGTCGCCAGGAGTACCAAGTTTTAACAGAAAAGCGATAGTTTCTGATTCCTTTTGTTACGACCTATAAGTGTTAGGCAGGGTTTTCAACACTTTCTTTCCTCAAAAATAAGTATAGGAATCGATTGGAAGTCGAACCGAAACTTAGAATAAAATTATCATTTTTTCTTCCAAAAGTTTTTAACCAAAAGCGATATTTCTCATTAATTAAGTATTTGATTTTTATTTGTTTTATTACATTTTTGTTTGAGCTAAACTGGCCAGTTGGTTGTGAAAAACCAGTGCCAACAAAACACAAAACACACACATTGTTTGAGCTAATGATTCTTTATTAAAATATAACTGTAATAAATATTTAATAGTATATTGTACAACAAGTGAGAAAAAAGACATATTTCTCACGAGCGCAGAAGTTTGTTGGCACGAGCCGAGTGCCGCAAATCAAGCGAGGGAGAATTATATAATTTTCTCATGTGTTTTTTTGCAGTACACTGTAGTTTTTCTATGGACGCAGTTTTGTCAAGAGTTCAAACTTCAAAATTAAATAATTTAGGTGCTTGTAGGTATATTATATGCATAAATTGAAATAAAATATATATACATGTAGGTATTTAATATTCTTAAAATTTATATAATTACGTTATTTATTTAAAATTCTAATTAAAAGTTATTTTTGAACAGTTTTGAAAGGTAATTCCTGGTAAGTTTTGCTTCAACACATTTTATTTGTTAACATTAATTGGGTTTGTATTGTGCATGTTACCATGGAAACGGTGATCGTATATGGAAAACCGTAGGAGAGCCCGTGAGAAAAAATATTTCTCACTGCAATGGCCGACTTTTCTCACTGCATGAGAAATTGTTCGTTTTGAATGTATATAAGTAGTGAGTTGCACATTGTCTAGAATCCATAGAAAAATATGTTTTCTTATACACACACACACACACACACACCAGGGTATGCAAAAAAAATTAGTGGGTCACGGAGGATAAACACAAAAATAACCAGGCCAAGAAAAAATAAGTTTGGGAAACGCTGCCTTACTCTACCTCCAGTTGGTGTGTAAATGATTTTTTTTCAGAACGCCTTTTGAAATGTACAACCTACTTTTCGGCGTCCGTACGCCAAAAACGATTGATTTTATGAAAAAATTATAACACATAAATTGTTGGAAATTATTTGTAGTTTAGTTTTGTTTTCGTAAAATGCGTCAAAAAGGAGATATTCCCAAAAACCGTTATTAGGCGCCATTTTTTCAATATGACGGCTCTAGCGGCGGAGATACAAGGTAGAAAAGTTGAAATTCGAAAAAAAGGTACCGAAATACATAAAACTACCAATTTTCAAAACTCCCAGAAAACTTTCCAGGTAAAACTACCAAATGAATGGGCTAATAGTCTGGGCAGATTATTATAGGAGAATAGGCCATTTTTGGAAAAGTTATTTATCAGCAATTTTATTGCTGGAATCGAATCTTATGATTCTATATATTAATAATATAGGTATGTAAAGACCGCAGATAGTGTGCTACTCTTTTTATAAATAAAATGGCGCCCAAAAATCGTGTTTTTTTTAAATTTTTGCTCTATAACTCCAAAGATTTTAATTTTACACCAAAACAACCAAATAAAAATTCACCGTAATTAAATTCTGCATTGAGACGTGTTTTCCCGATTTACTTCGACAAAAATTTTCCCCGGAAAATGCAGGTTTTTCCAACAAAATCTTTACTTTTCAACTAAAAATTCATTTAAGTAATTGTCTACTAATAATTAAATGACTTTAATTATCCTTAAATATAAAAGCTCTCTTCGTGTAGATTATAATTCCAGAAGCCGATGAAAATTGAATTAACAAATTTAGCAACAATTAAATTGTTAATTAAAAATTTAAGGTCGCTGTAGTAACCACAATATTTATGATACATAAGAATAACTATGATTTTTGTATAAAAAGACACTGTACCTATCTAACGCATTTTACAAAATTTAGGTTGGACTATATAAGCGGCCTCAGGAATATTTTAAAATTAAAAACAATGTTTTGGCTTAAAAACAAATATAATATCTCGGGAAAGATTAAATTAAATAAAATCATGAAATCGGTATTGGAAAAAAAGCGACAGGACGCTTCTTTTAAAAGAAAAAACGTTTAATTGTGATGAGTGGTTCATGAGATACAACCGGTCAAAGTTGACCGGTATTTACGGCAAATATATAAACAATAGGATCATAATTTTCAAACCGTCACCTTTTATTTTTGTCTTTTTTCTGCACACCAATTTTCATATATTTAAATTACTCATAATATAAATTATTATAATAGAAATTATCGATATTACGAGTGAAAATTGCCAAAAATAGCAAAATTCCAATAAAAAAATAGGTTGGAGAAAATGTAATCTCAAAGTTCAAAATCGGTATACGTTAAAAAAATGCATTTTCTCGGCTTCCCATGGAGCAATTTTCTTCAGTTTTTTTTTGTTCCCAAGTAACTCGAGTAGAGCCATCTAACTAACGCATTATTAAATATCAAACTTGCTTTTATTTTGTTATAATAAATTAAGTTATTTATTATAACAAAAATTTAAATTTTGTTTAAATAAAGATTGTTTAAATAATTATATAGCTTTCAAATAAGAATATTTGTGTTTTTAACGATAAAAGGTACACTTGTAGTAAGTTTATCTAAAAAAAGTCTACAACTGGAGAAAATAATAATATGTAGTTTTCTTTTCGTATAAATACACTTGCGATCATAAAAAGCGGGTCACTCGATGAATTATTCAAGTTAGATGTCTCGAATTTTTTAAACCTGTTGTCCGATTTGAGTGATTTTTTTAGTATGTTATAGCATTATTCTTTAACAATATTGCCATAATAATATTGTTGCTGGACAGGTAAATTGTCATTGTATACCGAGTGTAACAATCATACTGTGTTTATTCCTCAAAGTTCGAAACACCCCGTGGAATGTTTTAGCATAGGTAAAATATTGAAATTAAAACTCGATTGTAGCCTTAGGCTTTCTTAACATTTTCTTTTTTGATTTATTTGTTTATGTTGGATAATAAAAAAGTTAGGCACCTTAACAACTAACCATGTTCTTCATCAATACAGGGTGTTTCTAAATAAGTGCAACAAACTTTAAGGGGTAATTCTGCATGAAAAAATAATGACCGTTTGCTTTATAAACGTATGACCGCAAATTCTTCGGTTTCGAGATACGGGATGTTGAATGTTTTCTTACAAACTCACGATTTATTTATTTCTCTAAAACCGGTTGAGATATGCAAATGAAATTTGGTAGATGTTAAGAGGTAGTTATGGCGCATTTTTTGACATACAATTAAGAATTTTATATTTACTATTGGCGTGCATACGGAATGTATTTAAAATATTTATACCCGTATGCACGCCAATGGTGAATATATAATTATTAATTGTATGTCAAAAAATCCACAATAACCGCCTCTTAAAACCTACCAAATTTCATTTGCATATCTCTATTGGTTTTAGAGCAATAAATAAATCGTCAGTTTGTAAGAAAAATTTCAACATCCCGTATCTCGAAAACAAAGCATTTGCAGACATATGTTTATAAAGCAAACTGTCATTATTTTTTCATACAGAATTACCCCTTAAAGTTTGTCGCACTTATTTAGAAACACCCTGTATTGATGAAGAACATGACTAGTTATTAACGTGCTTAACTTTTTTATTATCCAACATAAAAAAATAAATCAAAAAAAAGAAAATGTTAAGAGAGCCTAAGGCTACAACTGAGTTTTAATTTCAATATTTTATTTATGCTAAAACATTCCACAGGGTGTTCCGAACTTTTAGGAATAAACACAGTATGATTGTTACACCCGGTATACAATGACAATTTACCGGTCTAGCAACAATACTATTATAGCGGTTACTATATAAATATTGCTAAAGAATAATGCTATAACATACTAAAAAAATCACTCAAATCGGACAACAGGTTTAGACAATTCGAGACATCTAACTTGAATAACTCACCGAGTGACCCGCTTTTTATGATCGCGAGTGTAGATTAACCTATTATAACAAAATAAAAGTAAGTTTGACATTGAATAATGCGTTTATTACATGGCTCTACTCGAGTTACTTAGGAGCAAAAAAAGAATGAAGAAAATTGCTCCATGGGAAGCCGAGAAACTGCATTTTTTTAACGTATACGGATTTTGAACTTTGAGATTACATTTTCTTCAACCTAATTTTTGATTGGAATTTTGCTATTTTTGACAATTTTCACTCGTAATATCGATAGTTTTTATTATAATAATATATGTTATGAGTACTTTAAAGATTTGAAATTTGGTGTGGATAAAGAGGACAAAAATAAAAAGGTGATGGTTCAAAAATTATGATCCTATTGTTTATATCTTTGCGTTAAATACCGGTCAACTTTGACCGGTTGTATCTTAGGAACCACCTATCATAATTTTTTCTTTTAAAAGAAGCGTCCTATCGCTTTTTTTACAATACCGTTTTCGCTTTTTTTACAATACCGATATTCTATTTGATTATAAGCCAAAAATTTTTTATAATTTTAAAATATTACTGAGGCCGCTTAAATAGTCCAATTTCAATTCTGTAAAGTGCATTGGATAGGTACAGTGTTTTTTTATACAAAAATCATAGTTATTCTTATGTATCATAATTATTGTGGTTATGTACCAAGTTATTTCATTATTGATAAACAATTACTTATCTAAAATTTTAGTTGAAAATTAAAGATTTTGTTGGAAAAACCCGGTTTTTCCAGGAAAAATTTTCGTCGAAGTAAATCGGGAAAACATGTCTCTATGCAGAATTTAATTACGGTGGATTTTGATTGGGGTGCTTTTGGTGTAAAGTTAAAATCTTTGGAGTTATAGAGCAACAATTGAAAAAAACACGATTTTCGGGCGCCATTTTGTTTAAAAAAAATGTAGCACACTATCTGCGGACTTTGCATACCTATATTATTAATATATACAATCATGAGATTATATTCCAGCAATAAAATTGCTGGTAAATAACTTTTCCTTGTATTTTGCTAATTAGCCCCAGAGTATATCTATTCTGTAAAAATTACGAAGTTTTGTCGTATTTTAAATTTTATTTCTTGGACTATAAATATTTATTTCGGAACACATTTTTCATCAACAGATCAAAATCTCGTGTACTTCCTGCTTTAATGAGTGACATTTCTTTCAGTTGCGGATTTTTTAAATGAACTGTTTTATTTCAATATCTGTAAAATTCATACACACATGGCTTACTTATTGTCTTTTCGATTTATCTCTTCTATCAGAAAAAGTAGCTTTGATGTTAAAAAGTGAACGTTAGGATCAAAGCAAATATTTATTTAAAGTTATGCTATTCTGCTATCTTTATTTTGATATTTCTTTTACAGCTTTATGATACTAAAAAAATTAAAATATTCCTTTAAAAAAATTATTAAAAAAATTAATATTAAAATCAATATTATCGAAAATATGTAGTACGTTTGAGAAACAAACTGGAGCACTATATTCATATTTATTCTTACTATCACGTGATATTCAAAAGATTATTTTTTAATACTCACCTACAAAATTCAAGGCTCTGTAATTAAACATTCAGTGACATTTATCACAATTAATGTTTTAAATCTTGTCAAAGTGAACAGCATTAGCAGGTTTAGCACATATTCAGATGAAGATATCAATAGAATATTAGTTAAAATTATTTAAAAATACACTTTTGTTCAAAATAGTTATTTTCCTAACAAGTGCAGAAAGTCATTCTTTTCCGCACGCGACTGCAGTTTGCCGAACAACGCGAAGCGGGAGTTTTTCTGCAAGAGTTAGGAACAATATTTTTTCTAAGAGTCTTTAAAAAATGACTAAATCTCAATCAATTATTTTAATTAATTTGAAAATAAATACACAAATTAGTTCTTTGACAAGGTTGTCAAAACCAAACTTTCAATATAATTAGTTAGCATGACGACGATCTTGGTTTTCATGACGATGATTCAAAACGACTGCTATTGTCTATCGATTTGACTTTCGAATATTATGTCAAAATAATTTTATTTCATCGAATTGTCGCGTTAATTTAATTAAAACAGGAACACAATAAGATATATTTGAAATAAATTAGTAAATAATATCTAAATATTAGTTTATTGCATGTATTATAATTACTCTAAGGCCATATTAACATATCTAAATTAACACGCGTGCGGAAAAGTAAAACCGCGTGCGGAAAACTAACACGCGTGCGGAAAAGTAACACGCGTGCGGAAAAGTGAAACTTTCTAAACTAAAATGCGTGCGCGAAAGTAGACATTTTTGCACGCTCGTAGAAAAAATAATCTTTCTGCTACATCCTTAATTTTTTGTACCATTTTGATAGTCTTGTACACCGTGTATGAAAATTGGTGGAGGGTTTGCTGTGTTGTTCTCCTTGGGAAGGATTACTTCATTTTCTAGCGCTTCAAATCTATTTTCTGTTACAATAATATTTGTACTGTTTGAATTGTCTGTTGTTTTTCTGATTTTTTTTCTTTTTGTGCTTCTAATTTCTTGCCAATCGTTACTGCTAGCTGGTTCGTTGTTTTCTTCCTCTTCCTCACTGGTGGATGGTAATCGTTGTAATTGATAATTTGTAGCAGAACTATGATATGTGGTCGGCACTAGTGGAATTTGTGTCTGTGGTAATGGAAAATAAAAGTTAGGTGGTACTGGTTGAATTGGTGCTGGTTGCGACATCGATATTAGATATGGCGTGGTTTGTACATTCATGGCTAATTGCCCCTGTGTGTTTACTTGTTGATACATTTATGGGTTGCTTATTGAATTACAAAAAAAATTGATCTATCATCATTTGCGTACCTGTGTATTAGTTTTCCTGGTCTGGGCTTGTCACAGTCCCGAACAGGGTGTTTTTTGTTGTTCTAAATTACTTCTATATGTCGATACAAGAATGTACTGAACAAATTTTATCTACGTTAAATAATCTGTGGATAAATCACAAAACTCGAAGAAAAACTTTCACACTAAGGAAAGACCAATGCCCAAATATTAACCTTAATCAAGTCAGCATACCACAACAGAATATCGTCAAATACCCGGGGCTTCATCTTGATTCTAAATTAAACTGGAAACAATACATTTTAAAGAAGAAGAAACAAATTGAGTTGAGAGTGAAATAAATTAATTGGCTTATAGGTCGAAAATCTCGACTCTCAATTGAGAACAAACAGCTGATTTATAAAACAGTCATCAAACCTATATGGACGTACGGTATAGAACTATGGAGTTGTGCCAGCAAATCAAATACAAAAATTATCCAAAGAACTCAATTAAAAATTTTACGCACCATCGCAAATGCCCCGTGGTACATTTCCAACCAAACCCTTCATATAGACCTAAACATCCCGTTAGTCAGCACAGTAATTCAAGAAAGAGAAAACAGACACCACGAGAAATTGGAAGGCCACCCCAACCAATTAATATTACCACTACTGCAGCTACTAAGCAACAGAAGATTGCGAAGATTATGGCCTATAGATCTTCGCTGAAACTGAGGTGAAACCTCTGGGTGATGTACCTCATAACGCCATTTTAGTGTACAATACTATAGTTGATATAAGTTATTGTACTTGTTATCAAATTAACTCATAGAATATGTAATTCTGATTGTTAATAAATGTTTACAAAAAAAAAGAATGTGTGTGTACTTTGTACGCACGTAAGAAGTTATACTTCTATTATAATATAATCTAACTTCATATTATGATGTCAACGAAATCAATATCTACTTTAAACAGTTTTTTGACCTGTATTTAAATATTAAACGAATTTTAGAAAGAACTAAGATAATACCAAAAATTTAAAAAAAGAAAACAAATATGACTTTTGTCCGGGATTTGAACGGGGGACATCTCGATCCGTAGGCAAATGCTCTACCGATGAGCTACCACGGGTGTGTATAAATACGATCATTTCTCGGACATAATTATAATCACAGAGACAGATAGATTAATTGAAAATAAACATTTTCAATAATACTTATTAGGAGGAAGACAAATTCACAGACACAAAAATTATAATAAATATATTTACTAAAAACACTAATTTTATATTCTTTTCACGCACACCTTATTTGCGCTACATAACTTAAAATATGTAGCGACTAATACCATACTGTCGGTGTGCGCATGCGCCCAGAAAAATAAAAATTCACCCTCGTGTCTAAAGAGGTATAACTTCAAAAATAAAATAAAAAAATAATCTTACCAAATTATACTCGAGCGCCTAAAATTACCGATTTGTATTGCCCTCATGACAATTTGAGATTAGCTGCAGAAGTAAAAGTTTATTTTGGTTAATTTTCTTAAATGTGACAGTTGTCAAAACTAGAAAACAATTTGTAATTATACAGAAAGCAAATAGTTAAAATTTATTCTCAGTATAATAATGTAAGTAGATTAAGGGGATGGGTATGTATTTCCGGCTGCAATGCCATTCAAATGGGGATTAATTTTTTTCGAATCCTGAGAAAATTAATAAGTATTTTTGAAAAATTTAAACAAATAATGAAAGATTACGTTATTAGCGAGGGCAGAAAGTCCCTGAGAACTTCTATAATGTTTATTTTAATAAGTTACAGGGGTGAAAAACTAAGAAAAAATTTAGTGTGATTGTTAATTTCAAATATCTCATTCAAAATAAACTTTTTATTTATTCTAAGGGACTTTCGGCCCTCGGTAATAATTTAGTCTTTCATTCTGCGTTTAAATTTTTCAAAAATATTTATTGGTTTTTTCAGGATTCGAAAAAAATGAACATAATGTCCGTGGTAATATTTCCAAATCTATCTTTGTCTTACAACGCACTCAGTCAAATAGAATATTTTCAGCATATTGTCAGTCAGACAGTGATAATCAGAGACAATTTTAAATATTTGACATGGCATCGGGCATATTTTGAGTTGTTGATTAAATAATATTGATGGTGTATTTGATAAATAATTGATTTAAGGCGTGAACTTAATAAAAAAGTTATTTATTGTGTATTATTTGTGGAAGATCCAAGCAGAGAATACATCAGGATGATATGTTCTGTGATCCAAGTATTTTGCTGTTAAAGATCTTCAAAATTGTAAGCGTCCTATAGTAACAATATATTATTAAAAAATCACTTTAACACTTTTCTCTTTTCTCGATTCAGTATTAGTTTTTGTTGTACATATAAATTATTACAATCACTGAATACATAGTTAGTGAGAAAATTATCACATTTATTAACTGAATTAATAATTTGCAATTATACAAATAACAGTTATCCAAGAACATTCAAAAGCCATCTCTTTAAGTTAATGATGACATTTTCAAGTAGAATGACATTCTAGCAATGTTTACATAGGTATCCATACCAGTGTGAATTTTACTACACGTAATTTGTCGTGTAAAGACAGAAAAACTAGGGATAGCCGTAAAATATTTACGAATTATGTACTGATGGCCTTAAGTATAATATAGTATAATTATAATCTGATTGGACACAACTAATCACCTGACGAAAAATCTTACTGCACGATTTGAAATTAAAATCATTAAAAAATAGTCTTACTACTCCTCGTTTTTAAACTAGGAGGAGTAATACGACTTGACCGTGACGTAATGCTTAATTTTAATCGGTCTAACCGCAGCAGGCAAGTTTGGATCACTAAATTATGAAATTCGTGACACTATTAACATTTATGAAATTTTGACATTATTGGTATTTAAAAATAGGTTAAGTAAGTTATGTAGTCGGTTCGCTAAACTCAGACACAACTGGCTAGTGATTTTAGTAGTTTATTTTTTTGTTTTTGACCAATTTTGCCAAAATGGGCAAAATTATCAACTATTTAGTAATTATTAACTATTTAGTAATTATGTTTTCGTCAATTTTACCAAATTGGCAAAATTACTTGCTAAAATCACTAGTCAATTGTTTCTGAGTTTAGCGAACCGACTATATCAGCGGGTTTTTGTGTTGTCTGCATAATTCCTTTAATTTTTAGATTTTTAGTACGCATTTATATAAAAAAACGTTTGATTTTAGAACTCTTTAGCGACTTATTAATATAATATAATATTTGTGGATTACCGTCGAAGGCAGACATGCTCAAACAAAAAATAAAATGAATCTGGTTATTTTTCCAGTGAAATTATTGGTTGTGAATTTGTCTATTGAGTTTACTCCTCCTGGTTTAAAAATATGGTATAAAATAACTCATTAATTATAATAAATAATAATGAAGTGTACAATACTTTAGAGTAGACGTTAAACAGTATCGGTAACAGCACACAACCCTGTCTGACACCTCGTTGTATTTCAATTGGCCTTGACGTGGTACCATTATTCTTTAAGATTCCTGTCTGATTCCAATAAATAGGCTTTATAATTTTAAAACCTCTTTTGTCGACTCCGATGTCGTTCAATATTTCTATCGTTCAAATGTAGTGTGAAGCGTGAGTGACTTGATTAGTATTTTTAATAACTTACACTTAATTAAATAAAGAACACTGAATTTATATCCTTTAATACCACTAATTTACAAAACAATAAACACTTAACATTAATTAATTTATTAGAAAATACTACGTTATTTTAATACGTTACAAAATAACCACGGTTTTATTAAAGATTACACTAAAACATAATAATTTATTTAAATATCTAATGCAATTTATTTTGCGCCCGAACATCGAATTGTTACTCGATGACTACAAATTTATCACTGAACTGCTAATTACAAAAACCTACTATTTATACAACATTCAATGCTCTAGAAATAAATAACATCTCGAATAGTATTTTCACGAAACAAGAAATAATTTACTCCAAAAGCCGAGAAGGAATAGAACATCATAAATCATAAAAAGGTTACTTGGTAAACAACTCGGGTTAGGCCGGGAGCTGAAAACAGTTTGTGGCATAATTATGTTACTTTAGCAATAACTCTACTAAGACATGTAGTATGTTGCAGTTTATTAAAATATCTTCGGTTTCAATATCTTTCTATATATATAATCTTTATCCCTTCTACCCTGAGGTGTAGGGATCTGTTTCTGATTATTTCATTATTTTTCGTTCTTCGCAAATTTCTTCCATATCTTTCTATTTTCTGTTAATTTTTTGGCATCGTTCCATGTTGTTCCCCTCTTTTCTAAAACATCTATTATAACTGCATTCCGCTGTCTCCTTGGTCTACCACGTTTTGTCCTTTCTATATTTCTTCTTTCCCAGATTCTTCTAACAGGTATATTATCACACATTCTTTGTAAGTGTCTCCACCAACCCAGCTGTCTCTCTTCTATATAAGATTCTAATGGTTCTATTTCTAATTCTTCTCTTATTTTTATATTCTTAACTCTATCCCTTCTAGTCACTCCCATTACTCTTCTTAGATATTTAATTTCTATTGCCTGTAGTTTACTTTTATCCCTTTTTGACAATATCCACGATTCGCATCCATACGTGAGTACAGGTATATACACATTTTTGTGTACACTCATTTTATTACACCTAGGTATTGCTATTTACTGACTTGCTCTATTTCTACCCCATATATTTGCATATTTATCCTTTTCCTATTTCTATCTATTACCATTGTCTTTGTTTTACTCTTGTTCCATTTCAGACCGTATTTTGTTAATACCTCATTCCATCTGTAATAATAACCTCTGTTAATACCTCATTCCATCTGTTTCCTGCTGTAATAACCACATCATCCGCAAATGCACATTCTGTCATCCCTATTTATTTGTCTATTTCTTCCAACTTTTCATTGGCTACTTTATTTCTTCTTTTAAATGCACATTTTCTTTCTTTATCGCCTCATTCTCTTCTTCACCTTTTGTATTATTTTAATATGTATATTCTTTTTGCCCCTCTCTTATCATTTTTATCTCTTGCGACAATACTACTAAGGTTTCCATTATTTTATCTACCTTATTTTCATCTTCAGAGTTATGTTTCTCTTGTTCTTCCATCTCTTTTCTTTTTTTTTTAATTTGTTCGATTGTCTATTCCAAATCTACTTAACGCTATATCTAAATTATAATTACACTAAATTATCTTTCTAAATATTACCCAACACCAGAATAAAATTAAAATTAAAATTTCCATATTATCTTATTATTATTATTTTTAAGTGCACCGCGGAAAAGACCACACACCAGTCAACCCGTCGAATATGTGCCCTTTATCGATGCAATATTTTAAAACAATTCCCCTATTTAATTAAATTCAACTTCTTAACACCTATTACTATTTTTAAGTATTTACTTACAGATTTGGCAACGGTGTTTTTAAGCAATCCACGTTCTTACCATCAGCTGTTTTTGTTTTGGTGTTTTATCAGTAAATCTCGTTATCACTTAATTACTGTTGTCAACAATAACCTGTATATTTTCTCTTATTTATTATAATTCTGCAGTAATTCTATATATTTTTGTCTTTTCATTAAATCAAATTGTTTATTATCACTCATACCCACTATTTTGACGAATTATTTTTCGTTATAACTCCCGATTCTTCGAGTTGGTTATAGCCGAAAATAACACGTTATTTTCTTAATCAATCCGACGTTGCCACTCTCTAATAACTTTGGATTAACATAAAAATATGTAATACTTTTAAGTTTTGTCTTGACTTCATGCTGTCATCATTGGCGTACTTCCGTATTAACAAAACATAGCGGCCTTGTTTAAAGTTTCAGCGAGATTGCTTTGTTATGTAGATATTAAATCAACTTTCATTTGAGAGTAGTTGAAAATTTTATCAATTAAAAACCAATTATCCGTGGCGCCGTGATTGTTTTCTTATTTCTTGGATACACGATAATAATGGCAATGTTCGAGGAAACCTACACTGCCTGCATTTTTAATTAAACTGGAAACTTTACGTATTCCAAGTCGACGTTTTGTAGAGCGTCAATAAATTTACCGTTTCTGGATCGTAATGGCATTGAGGCATTTTAAACTGTACTTTTCTTTACTTTTTTAAAAAATCCTTTTTTAATTGTATAGCTATAAGGGCTGTTTAGTCCTGTCGCCAGGGGAGGTACAAGGGCCTCTTTAATTCAGATGGACTTACCCAAGTTTTTGAAGTTATACTTCTTTAGGCCCGATTGAGAGTAAAATGCACACTGCGCGCATGCGCACACAGACAGTATGCGTTTAGTTGCTAAATCTTTCTAGTTATGTATAAATATCAGTGCAAGAAAAGGTGTGATAAGAATATATTAGTGTTCTTAGTAAATATATTTATTATAATTTTTGTGTTTTTGGATTTGTCTTCCTCAGGAATAAGATAAGTATTATTAAAACATTTTATTGTATATTTATTATACATCACCTTGTCTGTTTGTTACCGTGAATTGTTATTAGGTACGTTCGAACCGATACAGATACAGGACACAGTCCTCCAATCCAGTGCAATCCTATACTTTTTTTTTTATTTTTTTGAAAGCGGTAAGCAGAAATTAATTTGGTGTTTAAAAATAATTAAAACAAACTGTTTAAAGTATATTTATTTTTAAGAAATCATATAATAGAAGTGGAGTACGGTCCTGACAGTGATAACATACATCACGTTGTAAACCGCTGCGAAACTTATCAGTTTTTAAACGATAAAAACAAAGTTAAAAATTATTTTGTTAGTTCCTTCACATTGTTATAGTGGAAACACCATGTAAACCTCGCAATCCTGACGTGAGTACCAAATCCACATCATATTATATTTATATTAATAATAATATAACCTATAAAATATCCAAGAAATACAAATAGGACCAGTTTTGGGCCAAGATCCACACCGGTTTTTGAACCGGCGACAGGGCCGGCCTTGCAACGTCTCCAAAATTAATCAAACATGACTTCGAATAACACCATGAACACTACCCAAACTTCATCTCACATCTCATATTCCAGTGTTGTTAACACGTTTAAACAACCAACAAAAGACGAAGCCATAGTTCTTTCTAGTATTGAAGGAACCAAAGTTCAAGAGTACATCATAGCCGTCGGTTCAATAGTTGGTCCACGTAACGTATCTTTCGCTTCCAGAATAGCCAATAATAGAATATGTATATATCTCTCTTTTAAAAATATGATTGATGCATTGCTGCATTCCCACAAATACGTCAATATAAAAGAAACTCAAGTAGAAATCAGAAGACTTATCACTCCAGCTCAAAGACTGATAATATCAAACGCTGGTCCTTCTGTTCCAACCACGTTAATTGAACAAGAACTACGTAAAATGGGTATAAACGCCGTCTCTAAAATGACTTTTCTTAGGGTAGGAATGCCTGAAAGCGAATACAGCCATGTCTTGAGTTTTAGAAGGCAAACATTTATCACGCCATTAGAAAATATGTCCATTCCCGATTCTTTCATGATCTCTCATGATAATACCACTTACAGACTATACCTTTCTATAGAAGGATTTAACTGTTCAAAATGCAAGACTATTGGTCACCAGGAAACAGAATGTCCTGACAATGCAAATACAATCACTTCTCATGCAACCACTTCTAATACAACCAATCTTGACTCAACCAATTCTAATCCACCCACTTCTAATACAACAAATCCTGACCCAACCAATTCTAATCCAACCTCTTCTAAAGCTCTTCCAGAAACCTCCCAAAACACACAATATATAACAAATCTACCTTATAACCAAACAGAACAAAAACTTTCTGACAAAGCCTTAATATCCACCTCTAACGATCACCCAGCATCTTCCCAAAACATATTAGATCAGACTCCAGACGTACAGGTCTCTAATAACCAATTAGAATCTACCATAGAAACTGACGACATGTCAAGACCTACAAATAATACAAATGAAACAACCACTTTAAAAATCCCAACATCATCAACTTCCAACAAGATCAGCAATCTTACTCCATTAGATATAACACAATCTAAAATTATTCCAAACGTAACAAAACATCCAAAAAGGCTCATCTCATCGTCTCCAGAAATCAACGAAAATACCACACAGACCGATTCTCATATCTTCACTTCTCCAGTAACAAGGAAATCAAAGAAAAAAACAAAATCGTCAAAAAGAAATTCTCGAGATGAACTTTTACTTTCCCTAGAGACAATTAAAGACAAAATCGCAAATAGATCACCACCATTTGTCCTTAACTTCGACGAAATATGTGACTTTCTCGAAAACACATTAAACGCAAAACATCCCGAAATAACCTCAAAAAACTATTCAAACGAAACAGCCGAATTAATTCAGATCCTTAATTTTATTCACGCTTATACCCACAATTCAAAATTAAAAAATAATATAACTCGATTAAGAAAGAAACTTAGCCCCAATAATTTCTCTTCCACAGAAGAGACCGATGAAACACATTCTCAGTCAGAACTCGAAAATGTCTAACCCCTATATATTACAGTGGAATATCAATGGGTTCTATACCCATTTAGAACAATTAAAACTTCTAATAAATGAAACATGCCCTAAGATCTTATGTCTTCAAGAGACTCATTTTAAGCAGTCCAATATTAAACTTCAAAACTACCAATGTTTTCCAAAAAACAGAATAGCAAAACAGGCAAGTGGCGGAGTAGCCATCTTTGTAAGAACAGACCTAGAAGCTAAGCCAATCACATTAAGTACTAATCTCGAAGCTGTAGCAGTTAGTATTACATACCTAAAACATATTAACATATGCAACATTTACTTACCACACCCTAGCGAATTAGATCTACAAGAACTAGATAACCTTCTTAAACAAATTCCACATCCAAAAATAATTTTAGGGGATATGAACTGTCATCATCCTGCTTGGGGAAGCTCTAAAATAGACAAATACGGTAATTTAATGAAACACCTCATCGACTCTTCTGATCTGCTATTACTTAATACAGGAAACTCTACAAGATTTAACTCTTATAACGGCTCATTTTCCGCTATAGATTTATCACTATGCAGTCAATCATTATCAACGTTTCTCACCTGGAATACTTTAAAATCTTTATATGACAGTGATCACTTTCCCATCTGTATCTCATCAAATGAAATTCAATCGCCTAATTCTCAAATCTATCAATCCTGGAAATTAAAGACTGCAAATTGGTCATCTTATCAAACTGACATTCAAAATAAAATTGAAAACTACCAGATAAGTAATGACATAAACTCTAATATTTCGTCCTTAAACCACATAATTACAGAAGCAGCTCTAAAAAACATAGGTAAAACGAAGTTCTGCAAAAGACCACCAGTACCTTGGTGGAACTATGAAGTAGCACAAGCTCTATCTTCTAGTAAGCATGCTTTTAATAAATTTAAAAAACACAAAACTAATGAAAATTTACTCAATTTCAAAAATCTCAGAGCAAGAGCAAAATATCTTATAAAAAAAAGCAAAAGAGATACCTGGAGAGAATACGTATCTTCCATCAATCCTTCAACGCCCTCCGAAGTTATTTGGACAAAAATTCGTAAACTCAAAGGCTCAAATTCGTTTAGATATATAAACACATTAACTCACAACAATAAATTAATTAGCAACAAAAATACAATTGCAGAAGCTTTAGCTGATATCTATCAACAAAATTCTAGCGATAAAAATATTTCTTACGAATCCCTAATATACAAACAAAACATAGAAGCTTCTTCAATCCCCATAAATAACTCTGACAGTCCCTTAAATGCACCTATAACTCTTCAAGAGTTAGAATTTTCCCTATCAAATCTAAAAAAACACATCTGCAGGACCGGATGACATTCCACCAGTATTTATAAAAAACCTACCCCTCGAAGCCAAATTAATTCTGTTAGACTTATTTAATACCTCTTTCGTAAAGCACGAATTCCCAGATCTCTGGTCTCAAGCAATAATCATTCCTATAATTAAGCCTAACAAACCAAAAAACAACTCTACCTCTTACCGACCTATCTCTCTTACATGTTGCATGTGCAAGATCCTTGAAAAAATAATAAACCTCCGCCTCATCTGGTAATTAGAGAAGAACAATGTCCTTACCCCTTTCCAAAGCGGTTTTCGAAGTGGTAGATCCACAACAGATAACCACGTTACATTACAGACCTCAATTAATGAGGCTTTTGCAAACAATCAAAAACTAATAGCGGTATTTTTCGACATAACCCAAGCTTTCGATAGAGCATGGAGATACTGCATTCTACAAACATTGAAAGAGAATGGAATTGAAGGTCACATGCTAGCATTTATAAAGAATTTCCTCAAAAATCGCTCAATTCAAGTTAGAATAAATGGTGTTACAAGTTCACCTAAGAGATTGGACAACGGAATCCCGCAAGGGTCAATTCTTAGTCCAACTCTATTCTTAATCGCTTTCAATAGTATTATGAATGTAATTAAATCACCCATTAAGGCTAGTATTTATGCAGATGACATTGTTGTTTACACTAAATCAAATAACGTAATGACAGCCACAAAAATTATACAAAGTTTCCTAAACCGGCTTCAAAACTGGACGATGAAAACGGGATTTACTTTTTCTAGTGAAAAAACACGATACATTATTTTTAATAAAAATAAAACCCATCTAACAACTAATCTAACATTAAATAATTTACTTTTAGAGCAGTCTAAAGAAACAAACTTTCTAGGTCTAACTTTCGAGAGAACTTTGAATTGGAATTCGCATATAAATAAACTACAGTTTTCCTGTCAAAAAAGACTAAATATCCTCAAAATATTATCCAACAAAATTTGGGGAGCCGACTATAAAATATTAATTAGTCTTTACAAATCTCTCATTAGAAGCAAAATCGATTATGGTTGTATATGTTATGATGCTGCATGCAAAACCACCTTAAAAAAACTAAACAGTATTCAAACTACAGCTTTGAGATTGGCACTAGGTGCATTTAAAACTAGTCCGGCTAGTAGTATGCAGGCTCTAACGGGAGAACCACCATTACATATAAGACGACAGCAACTATCCTTGAACTACATTGCAAAAATATCATCCCAGAAACAGCATCCTGTTTTCTCTCAAATATGCAACCCTGGTCTTCCTCCTAACAAAAAAACAAAAAACTCTACACCCCTCATAGACAGAATCAAGCTCAAAAATTTCGATAGGAGTCAACTCAGTGTATCGCTAAATATAAATGCAAACTTTCCCCCATGGACAAACCTCCCATTAACTATTGACTTAACACTAACTAAGTATCCAAAATAAACTACAAATCCCACAATAATTAAACATATATTTATGGAAATTCTAGACCACTATTCTAAGTATTTGCAAATCTTTACCGACGCTTCTAAAACTCCAAATGGTCACGCTGCTGCCTACTACTCTAGTGAAAATTCTTACAGCATATCAATACCTATACATTGCAGTATTCTTACAGGCGAGACTACAGCTATTCTGGAAGCCCTAATCTTTTTCAAGAAGAGTAAAACGATGAAATGCATTATCATAACAGACTCATTAAATGCATTATTAGGACTGAAACAAATGTATACCAAAAACCCTATTATGCAAAGAATAAAAAATGAACTAGAAACACTTCGATCATTAGGAAAGGAAGTGGCTTTTATCTGGGTACCTTCACATGCAGGTATATATGGAAATGAAAAAGCAGATGAATTGGCAAACAAAAGTCGGATAACCTCAAACCATACAGCTAAGTTGAAAACATATCCATATACCGACCTGAAGATTCTGGTCAAGGTCCACTGTACTAATACATGGCAAAATCATTGGGGAAAATTATGTAACAAATTAAATGAAATCCACCCAAAAGTAGATGTTGTCCTGGATAATCCCTCCAACAGAAGAAACCAAGTCATTATTAACCGTCTAAGAATTGGCCATACTACCTTCACACACAAATACTTAATCACAAAAGAACCACCACCAATCTGCTCCAACTGCTTCGACCCACTGACTGTTAAACATATCCTACTTGAGTGTCCCCAATTTCAAAAAGAAAGAAGATCCCATAGAATCACAGACGATGACCTCAAGACAATCCTCACCAAAAAAGTTTCATCAGTGTTAACATATTTAAAAGACATCAAATTGTATAACTCTATATAATGTAATAATTTGTATTGTTATATCCACTAATAACCCTGCGCGGTTGATGTGGTTTTGTGTTTAAATAAAAAAAAAATATAATAGAAGTATAACTTCTTACGTGCGTACAAAGTACACACACATTATTTATTTTATGTATTTTGACCCAGGGCCGCCGTAAGAGCTGCTGGCGTCTGTGGGCAAAAAATGATTTTGGTGCCCCTTTGGCATTTTAATTCATGTCAGTATCATCAGGTAATGGAAATGACTTTTTAATTTCATTAAACAAATCATTGTAGTCTACACCTATCCTTATTATCCTGATTTCAGTCATTCTTCAAGAACAAAACAACGTTTTAAAAGATCGCTGTCACTTAATTTAAATACTCGTATGTTTCGTGTGTATTTATACCTAATCCTATTTAATTTCTCAACTTTTGTTTTAAAATTAATTTTTATTTTTTTGCAAATTATTTTTCAATTTTTGACCCTGGGTTTTGGCGCCCCTAAAGGATGGCGCCCGTGTGCATTGCACACTTTGCACAGTAACCGAGGAGAAACTCTCAAATAATTTTGGGAATTCTCGATCTAATAGTTGCATATCTTCTGCTATTCTTAAGAACAGTTTTTTCTTTAGACCTGTTGTTGGTAATGAGGTAATGGATGTGATCAATAATTTAAAAACTAAAAAAAGCACTGGACTTAATTCTATCTCGATAAGAGTATTAAAGGCTATGTCATCTTATATAGTAAACCACCCTGCATATTTGATAAATTTATCAATAGGTAAAGGAGTCTTTCCAAGTACTCTAAAAAAAGCAATCGTTAGTCCTATTTACAAAAAAGACGATCCTGAAGACATTTCAAATTATAGACCTATTTCCTTATTGTGTGTACTTTCCAAAGTATTTGAGAGAATTGTGTATAACCGTATGTCTGAGTTTTTGGGTAGATTTAAAATTGTAAGCGATTGCCAGCATGGCTTCCGTACAGGTAGATCCACTCAGTCTGCGCTGCCTGCAGATTTTTTGAAAGGGTCTACAGATCTTTGGATGCAGGTGAATATGTGACAGGGCTTTTTTTTATCTAACACGTGCCTTTGATTGTCTTGATAGTCGTTTTGTTAGCTATAAACTGTATAATATTGGTTTTAGGAGCATATTTCTAGATTGGCTAATCAATTATTTATCAGATAGGATCATTTGTGTTAAAATCAATGAAGCTATTTCGGAGGAACGTGTTATTAATCTGGGAGTTCCACAGGACTCTGTATTAGGACCCCTGATTTCTTTGTTTTTTATTAACGATGCATCTAACCAGTTTGATGTTTTGGACCTGACGTTATTTGCAGATGATACTTCTCTTGTGGTTTCAGCACAGATCTATGATAAATTGGCATCTACTTGCAATAGTTTTTTAGCTCGGTTTAATGACTGGTGTCGATCTAATAACCTAATTTTAAATATTCCAATTCACAAGGAAAAACATTTCCTGTGGTTGGCTGTATACCACGTAATACAAAAAAACAGTAAAAACCTGTATAAAATGTATATTTAAAAACCCTCAAAAGGGCCACATCAAAATCACATTACCAGTCGGAAACTAGTTATGTGATTTTGATGTGGCCCTTTGAGTGTTTTTAAATATACCTTTTATACAGGTTTTTACTGTTTTTTTTTTTAATTTTAAATGTAGACAAAACAAAATAATATATTTTAATAACTTAAATTCTGTAGATCCTGTACTACACCTAAGTTTTAACAATGTACTACTGGATTCCTCAATTCATACAAAATTTTTAGGTATCCATCTCGACTCAAAACTAAAATGGTCAGTTCACATAGACATGCTCAGTAAGTCACTTAATAAGTCATACTATGCATTATCCCGTATTAAAAATATTATGCCCATCTCTGCGCTGTTAAATGTATACTATAGCCTTGTTTATAGTAGACTTTGTTACAACATAGTTTTATGGGGGAACTCAGTCAACAGTGACAGCATATTTATAACACAAAAACGTATAATACGAAAAATGTTTGGAATTAGACCTCTTGAGAGCTGTAAGCCCATATTTATTAAAAATAATATTTTAAGTTTTCCATGTATTTATATTTTCAGAATGTTACTATATGCTGTTGAAAATATTCATATGTATGACAGAAATTCTAGTTTCCACAATTATTCGACGCGAGGTGGCGACTTGCTGAGTGTACCTGGTTTTATTATGAGCATATGGATTGTTTAACGTTTTATTCAATCCATTAAAACCTTATTGCTTACCAAATGTTATTATACTGTGGAAGAGTTTATTTTGGACAGAAATATTACCTAAATGTTATCAATTCCATCTACCTTAAATGTTTATAAAATTTATAAATGTATTAATTTTATTGTTTGTTTGTAAAAGTAATGACATGTCCTATACATTACATGTCTTAAAGGATGAATAAAAATATTATTATATTGTTACATATAGTTTTGACCCGTAGAATACGAATTTTTTAGGTAACAGTGTTTAATAAAATACCGTCTATTATGTGCAATTCCAAGTAGTTTTACGCTAATGACGTCGACTTTGCAAAGTAACAAGACACCTCAACATAAACACTACACATGACACTAATACTCATGTTGTGACTGGTTTTTTTTATTATTATTATTTTAATGGCCTTGGCATAGCCAATTGACCAGACTATTTTGGAATTTGTATTCACAGATCTACAATAAGAGTTCGAGTTAGTAGTAAATGTAAATTAAAAAGTTTCTTGTTTTAACTGTTACTGTTTTTTTTTAAATTTTTTTTTCTTTTTCATTTTTTATTTTTAGTCGCTTTTTTTTAATTTCATTATATTACTTTTTTTGATATCGTATATAATGTGTATATAAATTTTTAATTTTTAATAATAATAAATGATGCTTGTTTTTGATTCAGAGGGTTGCACACCAGCTAGACAGGCTGTTTCTACCATTTCAGGCGTCCTCAGTAGCTTTCGTTAGTGTGCCTACCTCTGGACCGAAAAACAGCTCCACCATCATTTTAAAGGGAATCTGAAAAATAATTCAAATTTCCCATCAGATGCGACACAGCGACATATACTAACAAATTGAAGAATCTCAGATGCAGAATCCACCAATTTAATAAGAATTAAAAATGGTAAATAGTATTTTAAAACTGAGATTTTTCGTGTTGAAAGTTCTTACTGGTACATCCTTAATCTGCGACTTTTTCAATTAATAAGACAGCAGACGACGAATATAGAAAACGAAAGGGAAACGATCACATTTCGCTTTCCCATTTTTCCTTTTCGTTTTCTGTATTCGTCGTCTGCTGTCTTATTAATTGAAAAAGTCGCAGATTAAGGATGTACCAGTAAGAACTTTCAACACGAAAAATCTCAGTTCTAAAATACTATTTACCATTTTTAATTCTTATTAAATTGGTGGATTCTGCATCTGAGATTCTTCAATTTGTTAGTAGATGTCGCTGTATCGCGTCTGATGGGAAATTTGAATTATTTTTCAGATTCTGTTTAAAATGATAGTAGAGCTGTTTTTCGGTCCAGAGGTAGGCACACTAACGAAAGCTACTGAGGACGCCTGAAATGGTAGAAACAGCCTGTCTAGCTGGTGTGCCACCCTCTGAATCGAAAACAAGCAAAACCATAATTTATTATTTTTATTTCCTTTACTCGGATTTGAGTACTGAAAGTTCCTCTGCTGTCCGTTATTCCTAGACGAATGAAAGCGATATGTGATCGTGTCCCTTTCGTTTTCTATATTCGTCGTCTGCTGTCTTATTAATTGAAAAAGTCGCATATTAAGGATGTACCAGTAAGAAATTTCAACACGAAAAATCTCAGTTTTAAAATACTATTTACCATTTTTATTTCTTATTAAATTGGTGGATTCTGCATCTGAGATTCTTCAATTTGTTTTTAAATTTTTATTTTGTTTTTTTTATGTTTTTTATGTATTTTTGCTTTCTTTTTTTTTTGTTTTTTTTGTTTTTTTTTTTGTTTCTTTTTTTTCGTTTCTTTTTTTTCGTATTATAAGATTTATTACATTATTGGTGTGTTTACAGATTGCTTACAAGTTTCATCTTAATTCTATGGTTAGTACATTATATAGTTTAAAGTTTATATTTATATTTTTTAATTAACCGATAAATACAATTAAATATTTTTACGTTTCCAGGTTACGTTACTGGCTGAATGGCATAAAGTCCATGCAATAAAAAAAATTAAAAAAACCTTCATTTTTTTTTAATTGTCATTTTTGACCTGGGGTGGTTATCCCCCCCCCTTGGTCATCCTTGTAACAAAAAAAGGTTGGTCATCGGAAGGTTAAAAGATAAATATTAATACTATTAACAATATCAAAACTACCTATTAATTGATTAAGATATTTTATTCCATTTGATTAATTTTAAAAACAGGCTTATTTATAAACGAAAATTTCGTTTTCGTTTATAAATTCGCAAAGTCCGTCCGTCGTTCGTTTGTTTAAATTTTGTTTATCAGTTTATGATAAAGAAAGTGGCGTCTCGGGCCCATTGGACCCACCTTGCACGGACAAGGGTTAAATGTTACAAAAAATTATTTAGCTCTCTAATATTTTTAGACAATGGATGTATTTGGAACCAATTTTTACTAGTGAAGATATAACAAAACAATTACCCGTCGAAAGTAAGAAGTATAACGCCATGGAACGAACCTGGAAGAGAATAATGAGAAGCGCTGTTGACAATCCCCAGGTAAGGTGTTTTATTAAATTGTTTTTTTTAAAGACTAAGTTTTCACTCTAATGGCATATAAAACAACATAATGCTATTCTACACCCCACCAGAATGAAAACAATGGGAACCTTCTCTGGTTACACCTCCGAGGCTTCTACAATTTGCAAGCCATACGGATGCTGAGACTAAGGATGATGAGGGAATTCTACAATTTACAATTCACGTCCCATCTGCTCAGCGCGGTAAAGTTCCAACGAGAATGGTTCCCTTCATACTCCACACAGAGTAACTGTAAATCAAAAATGAATAACCATTTTCAATTTCGTTGCAAAACGAAAACACAGCCAAACCATATTCCAGTCCAGTCAGAGAGTGCTGCAAGAACTCCTACCGGTTTCGAAGGGGTGCTTGCGGTAGGGGTGCTTGCAGCACTCTCTGATTGGACTGGAATATGGTTCGGCTGTGTTTTCGTTTTGCAACGAAATTGAAAATAGTTATTTATTTTTGATTTACATTTACTCTGTGTGGAGTATGAAGGGAACCATTCTCGTTGGAACTTTACCGCGCTGAGCAGATGGGACGTGAATTGTAAATTGTAGAATTCCCTCATCTTCCTTAGTCTCAGCATCCGTATGGCTTGCAAATTGTAGAAGCCTCGGAGGTGTAACCAGAGAAGGTTCCCATTGTTTTCATTCTGGTGGGGCGTAGAATAGCATTATGTTGTTTTATATGCCATTAGAGTGAAAACTTAGTCTTTTTGCTAGCAGTTGCCGCAAGGGCATCTATGCCATTTCGTTCGTTGCAATCCGGGACTACGCGCTGGGGTTTGTTTTGGTTGGATCAGGGAGAGTAGCATATGTGCCTCCTGATCAGAGACTAATAAGTTTCGAAACCGGAAGGGGTGCTTGGAGCACTGTCTGATTGGACTGGAATATGGTTCGGCTGTGTTTTCGTTTTGCAACGAAATTGAAAATGGTTATTCATTTTTGTTTTTTTTTTATTTAATTTGATGCCTTTGGTAAAGACCAATTAGACAGACAATTAACATCTAAGTATAATATTACATAACTAGAATAGGTATATTTAACTAACATAATAGTCCGTTCTTTAACGGTAAAATATTGCAAAACCTCTAAATTTTAAAGAACCTCTTGGATTGATATGAAATTTGGCATACACATAGCTAACAAGTCAAAGAAAAAAAAGTGATATTGTGCCGATATGTGCTTTTGTCCTGGGGGTGGTTTTCACCCCCTTTCGGGGGTGAAAAAATATTCGTCCAAAGTAAGTCAGGAAATGGATAAACTGACTAATTTTAAGTAACTTTTGTTCTATAGAGTTTTTTCACTAAGTTTTTTTTTTATTGTTGTAATATTTACAATCTGTCCTTAACTAAAAACAATAGGTAAATTCTTTGACAAAAATTGAAAATTTGACCTGTAGAGGAAGATCCAGTGATCACCCTCTTTACATAAATTAAATTAAAACAAGTTAAAAGTTTAGTCATCGCAGATTATTCGAATCTTCTTGCTTTTCACTAAGTCAATACATTTCGAGTTATTTGCCAGTGAATATGTTCATTTTTTCAACAAAATAACCACGATTTTAGACGGTTTTTCGCAAATAACTCAAATAGTAAGTATTTTGTCGAAAAAACATTCTTAGCAAAAATCGAGCCTGTAAAAAATTTAAAAAAATGGTGTATATATCACGTCTCTTTACCTAGTAGAAGCAGAGTTATAGCTAATGAAAAATAGGTTCATATTCGTCAAATTCCAAATGGAATATTTTAACGTGAAATAACCAAATATGAAGCACATTTTGGGGAAACTCATTAAAACTTATTTAAAATGTTTAAAAAAGCTTCATTTTTGTTTTATAAAAAAAAATTCTAGCGTCAAAAGTGAACAAGTTACACTCAAAATAAAGTTGGTCTTTTTGTGTTAGTAAAAAAATCGAGAAAATCACCCTTAATTAGTATCTTAAATGAACTTAATCGTTACGACTTCACAAGTTTCTTGACTCGTGTATGTATTGTTTATATGATCTGTAAGTTTCATCGGTTTAAAGTCCTTATTATTGAAAGGGCTGTTAAAAGGGGTTGAACGAGTCACTGATCACGAATGTGTTCAAATTTAGAAACACCAAATCTTAATCAATTTTTGTCCAACAGAAAAACAAAAAAATACATATTATTCAGAAAAGCAATGCTGACTTTTTTTGTTTTTCAAGATTTTTGGTATCTCTAACAATTTTTAAGTTATTTTGAAAAAAATCATATTTTTCTAAATTAAAATTTTTAAGAATTTTTCTTTGAAACCAAATTTTTTCAAAAATAAGCACTTTGAATCGATAAAACTTACAGATCATAATATAAACACAACATAAGTAAAATAATTTGTGGAGCGGTAACGATTAATTTCATTTCAGTTGCTAATTAGGGAGTATCTTCTCGATTTTTTTTTGCTAAAACAAAAGGGCCCAACTTTATTTTGAGCTTAACTTGCTTAAATTTAATGCTAGAAACTTTCTGTAAAAACAGAAATAAAGCTTTTTTTAAACACTTTAAAAAAGTTATAATGGGTTTTCCCCAAAAAGTGCTTAATTTTTTGGATATTTCACGTCAAAATATTCTATTTGAAATTTGGTGAATATGAATATATATTTCATTGGCTCTAACTCTGGTTCTACGAGATCCAGAGACCTAACGAAAACACCAAAAACACCATTCTTTTTATTTTTTATAGGCTATATTTTTGCTAAGAACATTTTTTCGACAAAATACTTACTTTTTGAGTTATTTGCGAAAAACCGTCTAAAAATGTGGTTGAAAAATTAACATATTCACTCGCAAATAACTCGAAAAGCGTTGACTTGGCGAAAAAGCTCTATAGAACAAAAGTTACTTAAAATTAGTCAGTTTACCCATTTCCGGACTTATTTTGGACATATATTTTTTTACCCCCAGAGGGGGTGAAAGTCACCCCCTAGGGCAAAAGCACACATCGGCACAATATCACTTTTTCCTTTGACATGTAAGCTGTAGGTATGCCAAATTTCATGTCAATCCAAGCGGTTCTTTAAAATTTAGAGCAAAAACCGTGAAAGAATGTACTAACTATAATAAAAATATACCTAGATATACACACATATGTATACATATGCAGTGAGCACATAAAGGTTGGAATAAATTCATTTTCTCGAGAATGGACAATTTTGGCAAAAAATCCCAAAACAGGTCAATTTTTATTTTTAAATTACGACTTTTTGGCATCTATATCATACCAGTGACGTCACCCATCTACGCGTGATGACGTCATCGATGATTTTTTTAAATGAGAGTAGGGGTGGTGTGATAGCTCATTTGAAAGCTAATTCAATTCTCTATTGATGAATATAAACATTAATATAATTATTTATAGTCCAAAAAAATTTTTTTGGATTAAATTTATTGACATAAAAAGAAGAATGTATGTAATTTATTTAATTCAAAATACATTTTGCTGCTCTCAGAAAATAGAAAAAAATGTTTATTTGAAAAATAATCGTGGCTTTTCGCTTAAATTAAATGTTTAAACTGTCACGAGGCTGGTGGGTGGCTGCTTTAATATTTAATTGAATTTAAGCAAAAAACAATATTTATCTGCCAAATAAACATTTTTTCCACCTACCTCTACCGAAAGTATACTTTTCCGGACCTGATTGTAGGGAGCAAAGTTGTACTTTTCCTCCCTAGGGAGGAAAATATTTTTCCTCCCTAGGGAGGAAAAGTAAAAGTGACGTCATGGTATTTCATTCATGGAATGTAACTTATTGACGCCCTGTACAATATCTATTTTCTATTACGTAAGTTTCTATACATTTTAACGTTTATTTATAAACACTCTGTATTTTGCAGAATGGTAAAAAACAGTAAATTGTTATTTTGATTTAACAATGTTTACATTATTAATTTGACTTATATTTGACAGTTGACAGTTATATTGTACATACTTGTTAGTTTTAGTTCTAATAAATTGTGTTGGTTAGTTACATAAATAAATTAAGTAAAAATGAAAACATGACTTGTTATTTGAGGAAGGTGGAAAAACCATATGTATAACATGGGAGTAAAGTGCCTTTTCCTCCCTTGAATGATTACTGCCCTCCGCTACGCGTCGGGCAGTAAACTTCATTCTCGGGAGGAAAATAAGCACTTTCCTCCCTTGTTATACAAATAGCTATTTCCTGTTTTCTGATAACACGAAAATGAATTTTGAATTAAATAAATTACACACATTCTTCTTTTTAAGTCCATAAATTAAATTCAAAAAATTTTTTTTGGACGCCCTGTATAAATAATTATGTTAATGTTTATATTACTGAATAGAGAATTGAATTACCTTTCAAATGAGCTATCACACTATCCCTATTTTCATTTAAAAAAATCATCGATGACGTTATCGCGCCCAGATGGATGACGTCACTAGTATAATATATATGTCAAAAAGTCGTAATTTAAAAATAAAAATTGACCTGTTTCAGGATTTTTTTCCAAAATCGGCCGTTCTCGAGAAAATTAATTTATTCCCACCTTTACGTGCTCACCGTATAAACACATACCTACATACACATATATGTATAGGGTGTCCCAAAAGTAGCGGAACGGTCGAATATTTCGCGAAATAAACATCGGATCGAAAAACTGAAAAATACTTATTCAGTATTTTTCAAAAATCTATTGAATGACACCAAACATGACTCCCCACTCCACTCCCTGGTAGAGGGGTGGAGGGTAACTTTAAAATCTTAAACGGAAACCTCCCTTTTTTATTGCAGATTAGGATTTCTTATGTAAAAGTGAGTAACTTTTATTCGAAACATTTTTTCGAATTGTGGATAGATGCCGCTATAATCGGTGAAAACGATTTATCGTGATACCATAGGTAACTTATAGAAACGGTCTAATATCTCGAGAAATACACTTTCAAATGAAAAACCAAAGAACATGTATGTAACATTTTTCAAAAACCTATCGAAAGACACCAAACACGACCCTCCACTCCACACCCTGGAGGTGGGGGTGGGGGTAACTTTAAAATTTTAGATAGGCACCCCCATTTTTTATTGAAATTTTGGATTCCTCATGAAACAATAAGTAACATTTATTCAAAACATTTTTTAGAATTGTTGATAGATGGCGCTAATAAATTGCATTTTTCCGATTATAGCGCCATCTATCAACAATTCTAAAAATGTTTCGAATAAGTGTTAGTTATTTTTTTATGGGAAATCCAAATCTGCAATAAAAAATGGGGGTACCTATTTAAGATTTTAAAGTTACCCCCACTCCCATCTCCAGGATGTGGAGTGGGGGGGGGGGGTCGCGTTTGAGGTCGTTCGATAGATTTTTCAAAAATATTAAAAATATGTTTTTTGGTTTTTCATTTGGAAGTGTATTTCTCGAGATATTAGACTGTTTCTCTAATTTATCTATGGTATGACGATAAATCGTTTTTACCGATTATAGCGCCATCTATCCACAATTCGAAAAATGTCTTGAATAAAAGTTGCTTACCTTTACGTAAGGAATCTAAATCTACAATAAAAAATGGAGGTTTCCATTTAAGATTTTAAAGTTACCCCCCACCCTACCTCCAGGGAGTAGAGTGAGGGGTCTTGTTTAGTATCATTCGATAGATTTTTGAAAAATATTAAATACGTATTTTTCAGTTTTTCGATCCGATGTTTGTTTCGCGAAATATTCGACCGTTCCGCTACTTTTGGGACACCTTGAATAAACACACATACATATTTTTCTAATTAAAATAAAAAAATATGAAAAAAAAATTTTTAAGAAACGCTTTTCTTTAGTTACGAGTGACTAAAATGAAAAATATTATAACAAATCAACTAAAAAGCAAAAAATAAAGAAATTGAAAAAATCTAACACATCCGTCAAAGAAAAGCGTGGCGCGTATTCATAGAATAAACGGTTTTCGCCCCACGCTTTTCTTTAACGAATGTGTTAGATTTTTTCATTTTTTTTTCATTTTTTGCTTTTTAGTTGATTTTTTATATTTTTAATTTTAGTCACTCGTAACTAAAGAAAAGCGTTTCTTAAATTTTTTTTTCATATTTTTTTATTTTTTTACTTGTTAGTCTTACACTTTTCAAAAATTAAAATATATCGTCATGTTTATTAGCATATGTATAAAAAATATGATGTACAAACATGAAAAGTAGTCGGAATCGGCAAAAAATTTGAAACTTTTATTGTTTATTAATGAAGCATAACGTAAACAATTAACGTAAAAAGTGAAATTATGTATTGTTCATATCATTAGCTATAAAATCCGTAAAAGTTTCAAGTTTTTCATATTGTAAAAAATCAAGAGAACTTAAGCGTTTTCCATTAAAATCGTTTATTTTTTTTTAAACAATTAATAAGCATGAAAAATTTTTTTTATTGGCTATTCGTGTATTGTTCCCACGAATGCATATGTCTGCAAATTTTCATTCATTTGCATTGAAGAAAAGGCAGTCAAATTAATAGTCTAAGAGCTAGTGAACCTTTTGACTAACGGTCGTCCTGTAAGGCTAAAAATTTGTAGAGTGATAATTCATAGCACACCAAAGCTAAAAACCATGACCTGGCAGGCCTCAGTGGTGCACGTGTATCTACCAGGTGAATCGAAAAGTGCAAATTTAGGGGGTAAAATAAACTTTCTCCTGTAAGGTTTAAAT
This sequence comes from Diabrotica virgifera virgifera, assembly GCF_917563875.1. Taxonomy (NCBI): domain Eukaryota; kingdom Metazoa; phylum Arthropoda; class Insecta; order Coleoptera; family Chrysomelidae; genus Diabrotica; species Diabrotica virgifera. Next base: position 57,156,567 of record NC_065451.1, read on the forward strand.
TTAAGTATGTGTTTGAGTAAGTCATTTAGAAGAAATGTGTACAATGACAGGCGATTCTGAAGAGCATAAGACCTTGCCAGGCGAGGGGAAAGATTAGGGGTTTTTCCTAAAATTATTCTTTTTGCATCGAACAAATTTTTTTTAGGCTTTTTGAATCATTCCAAACAGAAAAGGTCCTTAGTTATTTTTCTCTTAAGTTAATAGTTTTTGTTAATATAAGCGATTGAAAATTTTGAAAATTGCGAAATCGGCCATTTTTAACCCAAATCGGACATTTATCTAAAAATTTCAATATTGGCAAGGTACGCAGATATTCCTTAAACATTGATTGATGAAATCCCGAAGAGTTTTTTCAATAAAATATCGAAAACCGCTTTGTTTTTTTAATTGCTAATCAAGCGGGCGCTACACTGTAGTATAATTGAGGACGTTTGAGCTTGCATAAATTCATTATCTCGAGAATGGGCAAATTTGAAGAGAAATCCTCAGACAGGTCGATTTTTATTTTTGAATTAGGACTTTTTGGTATATATATAATACTAGTGACGTCATCCATCTGGGCGTGATGACGTAATCGATTATTTTTTTAAATAAGAGTAGGGGTTGTGTGATAGCTCATTCGAAAGGTTATTTAATTCTCTATTCAGTAATATAAACATTAACATAATTATTTATACAGGGTGTACAAAAAAAATTTTTCTTCTATTTGTCAAATTTAATCAAAGTTAATTTAATAAAAAAAATTTTTTTGTACACCCTGTATAAATAATTATGTTATTGTTTATATTAGTGAATAGAGAATTAAATAACCTTTCAAATGAGCTATCACACAACCCCTACTCTCATTTAAAAAAATCATCGATTACGTCATCACGCTCAGATGGATGACGTCACTAGTATTATATATATGCCAAAAAGTCCTAATTTAAAAATAAAAATCGACCTGTCTGAAGATTGCTCTTGAAATTTGCCAATTCTCGAGATAATGAATTTATGCCAACTCAAACGTCCTCACTTATACTACAGTGAAGCGTCCGCTTGATTAGCAATTAAAAAACAAAGGGGTTTCCGATATTGTATTGCAAAAAACTCTTTGGGTTTTCATCAATCAATGTTTAAAGAATATCTACCTACCTTGGCAACTTTGAGATTTTTAGATAAATATCCGATTTGGGGTTAAAAATGGTCGATTTCGCAATTTTCAAAATTTTCAATCGCTTATATAACAAAAACTATTAACTTAAGAGAAAAATCACCAAAGACCTTTTCTGTTTGGAATGATTCAAAAAACTTAAAAAAAATTTGTTCGATGCAAAAAAAATAAATTTAGGAAAAACCCCTAATCTTTCCCCTCGCCTGGCAAGGTCTTATGCTCTTCAGAATCGCCTGTCATTTTACACATTTCTTTTAAATGACTTACTCAAACACATACTTAAATTTAAACCTTACAGGAGAAAGTTTATTTTACCCCCTAAATTTGCACTTTTCGATTCACCTGGTAGATACACGTGCACCGCTGAGGCCTGCCAGGTCATGGTTTTTAGCTTTGGTGTGCTATGAATTATCACACTACAAATTTCTAGCCTTACAGGACGACCGTTAGTCAAAAGGTTCACTAGCTCTTAGACTATAACGTCTAACACTGTTACTAATAAACCAAGTATATAAGTTATACTGAGAATAAATCAGGTATAGGCAAAATCACTACCAATAAACATGGAATAACTTAGATATAGGTTATACTTGGTATAAAAATTTATACCGACCCACACTCTTGTTTAAGTCTGGTATAACCTATTTTATGAATGTCAATGTCATCAGAGGCAAAAATAGATTATTTTTGATTTGTTTTGTGAGTAATTATATAATAAAAAAATGTATTTAAGAGGTGTTGCGGCTGTCAAAGAAGTTGATAATTTAATTAACATGATAGAAAAGACCCAAAGCGGAAACTTTTCAAAGATAGAATAAATCCCTTTTCACAATACACCGATAAGGAATTCAGAATTAAATATCAGTTTTTCTAAAGATGGTGTAAGGTTTTTAGAAAACTTAATAGGTGATTCACTTATTTGAATTTGATATTGCATGAAAAGTTGAGTCAAATAGTCCATATAATTCACAAAAAATTTTAAAATGATTCGTCAGTTAATTTAAATTTTATTCAATTTGTTTTTCCCAAAGAGCTTTTTTGCAATGTTATTGTTCAGAAAATAATAATGATTACAGCAATTCTGCGGAAACCATTTGACAGAAGAATACTGGTAATTTAAACGTATTAAAAAAAATCAATAAAAACTCATTTTTATCATTCCAAAGACATTTTACAAAAGTAGGGTCAATTTTGGCTTATAAACAATGAATAACTCAGTTTTAATATTGACTGCAGACTAAACCTACTTTGGAATTTGAAAAGCTAATATTTTTACACGAATTTTCAAGAAAAAAACTTCTCGCCTAGGTTAATTTGGTTTGTCAGTTACAGAGAAAAATCAAAATTGACATATTTGACACAATATATCATTGTTCCATGTATTTGTGCAGAAGATTGCGACGTTGCCAAACTATTATTTCGGAATAAAGTTGGAATACTTATATCTAGCTTATACCGAGTTTATTAGTAATCTACCTTATACTTAGAATAACTATTCTAGATATAAATACGGAATAACCTTAGAATACGACTGTTTTATTAGTAACAGTGTAAAGATTTGACGCAAACTATTGAACTAAATAAAAGCGTTTAAAAAAACGTTTAAAAATCATCCTTCTTCACGATTATATTGTGGATAAATTATTAATTAATCAGTTTTTTTTTGTCAACGAACATGTTGTTTTCGTTTACAAATTCTCAAAGCCTTTTCGTTTGTTAGTTTTTTTATTCCCCAAACAAAGAGTTTGTTCAAAGAAGACCTTAACAATTATAGAGGGATAAATCTACTGAACATCGCACTTAAGCTAACCACAGAAGTCCTAAAAAACAAAATAAATAAACTACAACTTTATCAGATTAACAACAAGGATTCAGATCCGGAAGATCGTGCCTAGACGCCATATTTGTACTGAGACAAATCACAGATAAGGCCATCGAGTACAATAAACCAGCATATCTATGTTTTATCTTCTTCTTCTTCTTTTTGTATAGACATGACTCTGTCTGTTTTTTTAATGCGCCTCTAGCAAGTTGTCGTTTCATCGTTTTCGTGGTCTTCCCACTGATCCTCTTCCTATTGGGGAACCGTCTCTCGCTGTCCTGACTATTCTATTTGTTGTCATTCGGCTTATGTGGTCATTCTATTCTATTCTTCTGTTTCTTACCCAGTTATTAATGTTATCCACCTTGCATCTCCGTCGTATATCTGTATCTATAGCTCTGTCATATAGAGTCTTACCATCGATTTTTCGATGGGTTTTAATCTCCGCTGTTTCGAGCAGTCTTTTTGTCCTCTCTGTGTCGGGTCGTGTTTGTGTTATTCAGGCAACCTGCGGTTCTGTTTACTCTATTCACTTGATCTTCCACTTCTGTTTCGAACCTTCTGTAGCTACATAGTGTAATGCTTAGGTATTTAAACTCCATCACTTTTTCTATTATCTGACCTTCTAGCTCCAATTTACATCTTATTGGATCTGCTGTTATAACCATGCATTTTGTGTTTTTTGGGGAAATTAACATGGTAAATTTTCTGGCGGCTATGTTAAATTGGTGCAGCATACGTTGTAAATCATCTTCACTTTGTGAGATTAATATTGCATCGTCTGCATAGCAGATTATTTTGAGTTGTTTTTCCCATTCTCCAAAAAAAAAGTGACTTTTCATAAAGAGTTCTGCATGGCATAAAACCTAAAATACAACCATCTTATATCAAAGTTTATCAATTTTATACGAGGTGTGTCAAAAAGATGAATTTTGATCAAGAGTAAAGTACTTTTATAGTTAATCAGATGGATGTAATTACATACTGGAACATAGTTTTTAATTCTAAACAACTTCTCATACATTTTCATAATTACAATTTTCAATGTTGTGAAAAATAAAGGTATTTTATTTTATTTTATTTTATTTTATTTTATTTTATTTTTTATACTTCTACTTTATACAAAATTGATAAAATTTGATATAGGATGGTTGGTTATATTGTAGGTTTTAGACAATGCAGAACATTTTATAAAGGATAACTTTTTTAGTAAAATTAGTAATAAAATAATTATTTTAATTGGAATAACTGAATGTTTGTTATCCATAATTTAAGAAACATTTTCATTTTTTTTTAATAACAAGAATGTAGTTGCATATTATTATAATATAGTTCTTAATTCCAAACAACCTTTCATAATAACAAGTTTCAATATTTTGAAAAATAAAGCTACTTTACTCTTGAGCGAAATTCATATTTTTTGACATACCCCGTATAACATTCATAAAATTTGATATCTGATGATTGAATCTTAGGTTTTGAACCATGCAGAGCTTTTCATGAAGAATAACTTTTTCTCGTAAAATTAATAATAAAATAGTTTTCCATATGGTTTCAACTTACTGGGACATATTGTATATTTTAAACTTGACTAGTAACCCTCGTATGTTCATTTCATTTCATGATATATCCATTACAAAAATCATTTAAGGTTTAGATTCAAAATATTATTGCGTGTATGTTGGTAATAATATCACGTGAAAATGTCAGTCGTATTTATTTATATAACGCAACATTATGTGTGGGCTGAACGAGTGTTAATTAAATCTTTATTTAGAGAATTCCTTGTTCTAAGCCAGTGTTTTTCAATATTTTTGATTTTGCGACCCCTTTACAGGTTGAAATATTCTGGCGACTCCCTGGTGTCATAGCAAGCCAAAGAAATAATTTAATTAAAAGCTACATACGTTAGGTAATAATTTTTTCCTACTTTGGTACATTGTTCTTTTATTCACGCGGGCCAAAAATTAAAAAAACAGCCAACATTTTGCTTTGCAATGTGACGAATCTACAGGTGTTTCCAACTGTGCACAGTTTGCAGTATTTGTGCGCTTTGAAGCAGATGACAATATCATGGAAGAAATCTTATTTTGCAAAGCTACTGGCCGGTATTTGTACGATATGTTTTTAGGAAGCACTTGCAACTACAATATTGATTGGAAAAAATATATCGCTATTTCTAGTGATGACGTTAAAGCTATGAATGGCAAAATAGCAGGCTCATTACAAAATAAAATCGGTTATTTCATTCATAGGAGATTCTGACCAATAGTGCAGTCACTGAAAGTGGATATAAGCTATTACCTCCGATTTCGTTGAACCTCCATCGATTTGCGTGAAAATTGGTGACTGGTTAGAGGATATCTCAAGGAACAAAGGTGACATGGTGCCAACTTGCGCTTTTACCCTGGGGGTGGATGCCACCCTTCCTCGTGGGTGAAAATTATTTTATTAAAAATAACCCCACAATTCGATAGAGGGACAAATTATAAGCAACATTTGTTATATAAAGTTATTAAAATGAATCAAAACTTTTTGAGTTATTAAAGATCGAAAATTTTACTTTTTCGTGAGAAAAATGCATGTTTTAACCGATTTTTTATAAATAATTCAAAAAATATAAGTTTTTACAAAAAAGTTATTAATATCAAAATTGAGGCTAATAAAAATTAAATAAACTCCTTACTAGAAAAACCTTTCAGTGTTAACTAAAAGTGAGTTATAGGTAATTGAATGTATATTTCTTTCGTCGAGTACCCAAATCTTAGTATTCAATCTTAAATACAGGGAAAATGATGCCTTTTATAACAGAAACTTAGTAAACATTTGTCAAAGTTCCTAGAAATATCTATCAAATAAGCCCTCGAACAAGTTGATAGCATTAAAATGTATGCACCAAAAATGTTTCAAAATTTATCTTTTAAAAATTTTTCCAAAAAATGTTATTGTTTTTTTGTAAATCACTTTGTTAATTTTTAAGACATCAGGTTCACCTAAAAACTAAATAAAGTTGATTCCAAGCGCTATTAAAAAACGTCAAATTTAGTCTTTTACACCTCTTAATTTTTTAAAAATAATAGGTTAAATGGCCCCGGTTACATGGTTCTCGCAGCAAAATTGAAATTTCCCACGTTTATATCTCGGTTATTTTTTACTCTACGGAAATAGTAAAACGAGTAAAGTATTTGCAACAGGAAAAACTAAAATTTAGTTATATATCATTTTTTACTTATATTGAGTACTTTTGGAGTTATTATCCGAAGAAAATGAAAAGTAAGGTAATTTTAAAAATTCTGATTTTTTAAATTATAACTTTTTTTCAAAAATATGCATTCTAAACCGGTCAAAATTGTTGAAATCATTAACTATGTTACGCTAAAGAAATTCTTGTGAGGATTAATACAAATTTTAATTTTTGTGGAAATGGCGTATTTTTTATTTTTTACTTTTTTCTGAAAAAATCGAAAGCGTTCTCTTATTTTCATCATAACTTGCTTAATTTTGATGCTCTTAACTTCTACTGGAGCTCATTTGATAGATGTTCTGAAGTACTTTGACTGAAGTACTCTGAAGTGTTTAACAAGTATATTCTATAAAATGCATCGTTTTCCCGTTATGCAAGCTTGAATACTTAGATTTGAGTACTCATCGAAAAAAATATACATTCAATTACCCATAACTCACTTTGAAATTACATTAGTTTAGTTCTTTAAGTGGGGAATGTATTAAATTTTTTATTTCCTTTAATTTTGGTAATCATAATTTTTTTAAGAAAGCTTACAGTTTTTGAGTAATACGTAAAAAACAGCTTTGAAACATGCATTTCTTTAAGAAAAATAAAATTTTTGATATTTAATAACTTAAAAAGTATTGATTTATGTTAATAACTTTATATAACAAATTTTGCTTGAAAGTTGCCCCCTATCGATTTCTGGTATTATTTTTAATAAAAAAATTTCACCCACGAGAAGTGGGTACTTTCACCCAGGGTACAAGCGCAAGTTAGCATCATGTCACCTTTGTTCCTTGAAGTATCTTTTAACTACTCACCAATTTTCATGAAAATCGATGAAGGTCCAACGAAATCGGAGGTGAAAACCTTCAGTGACTCCACAACAATAGAAAGCTACAGAAATAAAAATTAAACTGATTATTTTTTATTGATTTTAACTTCCAATCGTATAGGAAGTAAATTCTAGTGAGTTATTTCCGGGTAACTATGAAGTTTATCGAAGTGATCGTAAATTTGATCAAGTGGGGATAACTTGTGGTGGTGGTGTACTTTTTGCTGTAGATACTAGTATTAAGTCTGAGTTAGTTGATACGTCACTGTTTGCTGAAAATTTTCCCGAAATCGACTTCTTGGTGTGCAAATTGTATATATCTTTCAAATCTTTTTATTTGGCAGTTATTTACATTCCACCATCTATATCGCTTGATGAGTTTGACAGTTTTTTAGAAGTTCTTGAGGATTGGAATATTTTGAATTCGGTTAGGGTTATGATAATTGGTGATTTTAACTGCCCAAATTATGTGCAAAATAATCTTAATGATCGTAAAACAAATTCCATTAACAACTTATTAGCGTTTTATAACATGAAACAATACAACAATATTCCAAATAATCACAATAAATTACTGGATTTAATAGTTTCAAATATTGATTTTTCTGTATCTCGTGATGCTCTTCCACTGGTACACGAAGATGCGTACCAACCCTCTTTATCAATTGAACTTAAAGCTATCTTTACTAAACAAAAAAATTTTGATGCAAGAATGAGTGCTAAAACTTATAACTTTAAAAAAGCCGACTGTATGTCAATGTATATTGAATTCTTTTACACCGACTGGGCTTTTCTGGAAAATTTCAGCAACGTCAACCAAGCATTGCAAAATTTCTATGATAGGTTTTATGAAATCATTGATAGCCATGTGCCAGTTTATAAAAATTTTAAGCATAAATATCCTAGTTGGTATTCAAGTGAGGTCATAAAACTTATTAAGGAAAAAGCTAAATTACATAAAAAATTTAAAAAAACCAAAAATAATGATTATTACGTACAGTTCAGTAGAGTTAGGCTACTAGTAAAACAAAAAATTAAGGAAGCATATTCACTTTATTTACAAACGGTGCAAATGAAACTAAAAGATGAACCAAAATTTTTTTGGAAATTTGTAAATAATAAAAAGTCTTCTAGAATTCCTGGACAAATGGTTTATAATGATGAAATATTTAATACTCTTCAGACAATAGTAAATGCATTCAGAACATTTTTTGAAAGTGTGTATTCTCTACCTGAGATACATGAGGGAAATTTAGATTTCAATTTTGATCCCAATACTTTTTTAGATATCAGTTGTGAACCTATTAGTGAACTTGAAATTTTAGCAGCTGGAAAAAAATTGAAGAATAAATTTACTTCAGGACCTGACAAAATACCTTCATTTCTATTGAAAGATTTCCTGCATGTACTAACTAGGCCACTTTGTACACTTTTCAACTTGATTCTAAAATCATCAGTTTTTCCAGATGTATGGAAAACAGCTAAAGTTTGTCCTATATACAAGTCCGAAAATCGTACTAACATCGCTAATTATAGACGAATATCCATTTTAAATAATTTTGCTAAAATCTTTGAGTCTGTTGTGTACTCCCGCATATATCTGTCAGCTAAAAATATAATATCTGTTCATCAACATGGATTTATGAACGCACGATCAACTGTCACCAACCTAACCGTGTTCAGTCAGTATCTATGTGAAAATTTAGACGATAGAGGACAAGTTGACGTGGTATACACGGATTTCTCGAAGGCTTTCGATAAAATTAACCATTCAATACTACTTCAGAAACTTAAAATTCTGGGTATCAATAATACATATTATAATTTATTACAATCCTACTTAACACAACGTAAACAGTGTGTTTGTTATAATGGTTTTTGTTCGGACACTTATCTTGCTACAAGTGGGGTTCCCCAAGGGTCTAATCTAGGACCATTGTTATTTATAATCTGTATAAATGATCTATGTAACGTACTTGAGGATAACAAATTAATGTTTGCAGACGATCTGAAGTTATATATGTCCATTTCCTGTTTAAATGACTGTATTAGGTTGCAGGGGCAAGTTAACTTGTTGCAGGAGTGGTGTCTGAATAATCACCTTTATTTAAATATTTCTAAATGTAAATTTTAACATGTAGTCGTAAAAATAATCCAGTCGTGTATCGTTATACGATTGACGATACAGTACTGGAGAGAAGTAACACTGTTAAAAATTTAGGAATTTATTTTGATTCACAGCTTACTTTTAACGAACACATCAATGTAATTGTCAATGCTGCATATCGTACGTATGGATTTGTTACTCGTAATTGTAAAAAATTTCATAACCTGTTTGTACTAACCTCACTATATTATAGTTTAATAAGACCGAAATTAGAATATGGATCAATTATTTGGAACCCAATATACATTCAATATGCATCCACTATTGAGAAAGTTCAAAAGAAATTTTTAAAACATTTAAGCTTTAAACTGACAGAGACTAGACTGACTAGAGGTTGTAATTACTTAAACTTACTCAATCAGTTTGACTTTGTCTCGTTAGAAAAGCGTAGAAATCAAGCTTCTGTCATATTTCTTCATAAATTGTTAAACAATAAGGTAGATTGTGCTAAGTTACTTTCACAAATTAATATATGGGTTCCTAGATTAACATCCAGACAACAAAATAATATATTTTTATGTAACAGAGCACAAACTAATATTTTGTACAAATCACCATTAAATCTAATGTGCCGTAATGCTAATAAATTAGTAGGTGTTTGTGATATATTCACGTGCAGCGAATGTGAACTTAAAAATAAATCACGGGCACATATTTTGAATGTGTGAAAGTAAGTTATAAATTTATGTATTTTATTTTTTCTGTTTCTTTCTTTATTTTAGTATTCTTTTATTTTTCTTTACTTTAGTATCTTTATTCGTATGTGCTGTTATAAAAATCATTGTAAAATTTGCTCTGTAAATGGGAAACTGTTGGGCAATAAAGGCTATCCATCCTGTGGGAGTTTTTTGTCAGTTCTTCTATCAGGCGCGGCCACCTGCGAATGGGGGATACTTTCTGGGTATTCGTAGCGCCAGTACCCAGAGAGTAGCAGGGATACTTGCCGTGGAACAAAAACTGACACCTGGCAGTAGGTATAAAATGCACACCCATTGATATGGAGAATTATGGTTTATGTTTAGGATCGCTGCCTGGGGATCGCCAGGGCACGTCTGGAGCCGGCGCTGGACGTGACAGCATGCGGGACGTCGGTGGCAGGGTGTTGAGGAGGCGGGCCCCTGTCACACAAACAGCTATAGCCCAACAACAAGAACAACAACCACAAGCGAGCCAAACAACAGCAAGAGCTCCACTCGCTGAAGGTGCTGCGCTGGAACATCAGCCGGCGCTCACTCAAGCGGGACGACCGAGGCAGCGCATGAAATGGACTGTGTCCATCAACGAAAGCATTTTGCGCTTCTATTATAAGGTGACCAACCTCGGTCAAGAAACGATCGGCTACAGACAACAGCTGTATGCCGAATTTTGCAGGGAGTACCCAGATATTCAAGTATCGGAGCAAAGAGTATCAGATCAGTACCGGGTAATCATAAGAAACAACCTTATCCCAGAGACTAGACGCAATACGATCAAAAGCGAAGTCGACCGGGAGATTAATAACCAAGAGCTAGTTTTAGATCAAGTCCCTAATGAAATCCTTGATGAGCAGATTCCTGAGATTCCCATACCAGAAACTCAACCTGATAATACACAGCAGGAAAACAACGAGTTGCGCGATAGTCTAGAAAGCGAAATGGCTCGTGCCGTACAAGAGTTTAATGGAACAAATCCACTTAGCAGACCACCGCTACCACGAATAAACTCTTGTAAGAAACTAGGTGCGCTGTTACAAATTGTGAATACTCAAGTCCTACCCAATTATGTCGTAGAAGCCCACACATTGGAATATTTGCATATGCTAATCTACTGTGCAGCAACAGCAATTGCCAATGTAATGGGCGTTAAGATCAGAACACGACGGGGTACTAATAACGGAAGGACTGGTAACAGAATTGCACCCTGGGAAAAAAGACTTCTCGGAAAAATTGAATTACTGCGTAGGGATATTGGTCAAGTCACAGAATATATAAGAGGTGTAACAAGTAGAAAAGTCATTAAGAGAGCTGAAGAAATAATGCGGAGCACTGCAAGACACTCGAGATACGATCCAGAAAATAACACAGCTCAACAGTGTCTGGATACATTAAAACAAAAACTCTCCGTCTATTCAGGACGATTAAGAAGGTATAAAGTTAGTAACAACCGAAAATGTGACAATGCACTTTTTGAGAACTCTGAGAAGGCGTTTTACCGAAAACTCAATTCCACCGTAGAAAGTGTCGACAAGTCTTACCCAAGCCAAGAAGAAATTCGTGAGTTTTGGGGAAATCAACTTTCCACACCAGCTGCTCTTAACAAGAATGCTGGCTGGATAGAAGATACGACGCACAACTGTCACCACTACGTCACTGCTAACTACGAACCATTCACGACTGAAGAAGTCTCAAATGTCATCAAACAGCTTCATAACTGGAAATCTCCTGGACCAGACGGAGTTCAGAACTTTTGGCTTAAAAAGTTTTGGAGTATTCATGAGTGCTTATCAACATTAATTAATCATGTTATTTCTAATCCGCAGGAATTACCATCATTTCTAACTCAGGGAACTACTTATTTAATACCCAAGGATCAAAATAACACCCAAGATCCATCCAAGTACCGCCCAATTACTTGTCTTCCAACTTTGTATAAATTGGTCACATCCTGTGTAACCCGGCGTATCTACCAACACTGTGCTCTAAACAATATCATAGAGCCTCAACAGAAAGGATGCGCTAAGGGTTCCATGGGTTGCAAAGAACAGCTTATCATCGACTCAGTCATTTCTAACCAGGCATTCACTAAAAAAAGGAACCTTTTTACTGCTTTTATTGACTATAAAAAGGCCTTTGATTCAGTACCGCATGAATGGCTAATACATATATTGAAAATATACAAAGTCGATGATAACATAGTGACCTTTTTAAGGCATATAATGAGAGATTGGAAGACTACAATTCACCTCCAAATACCTGGTGAAAACAATATCGAAACCGAAAATATCGCAATCAACCGGGGCCTGTTTCAAGGAGACTCGTTGAGTCCACTGTGGTTCTGTTTAGCTTTGAACCCCCTTTCCCAACTATTAAACTCCACTGACTCAGGTTTCAGCATTAAAAGCAATAATACTGTAGTAGCGAAGCTCAATCATCTGTTGTATATGGATGATTTGAAATTAATGGCTTCCACTCGAGAACACCTAGAAGAGATGCTAAAAACTGTAGAAACATTCTCTAATGATATTAGTATGCAGTGTGATGCATGTGTGAAAGTAAGTTATAAATTTATGTATTTTATTTTTTCTGTTTCTTTCTTTATTTTAGTATTCTTTTATTTTTCTTTACTTTAGTATCTTTATTCGTATGTGCTGTTATAAAAATCATTGTAAAATTTGCTCTGTAAATGGGAAACTGTTGGGCAATAAAGGCTATTATTATTATTATTATTATTATTAGTATAGTAAGATATTTTATCACGTGTTTAATTCTGTAGAAAATTACCGATAGAATTTTTTTAAGTAGATTGTTTCTGTTTAATGGCAACCAGTTTCCTAGTTTTGACAACTGTCTCATTTAAGAAAATATCCATAATATACGTATTAAAAAATAATCTTACGAATATCACACGACAATAAAAATAAATAAGAAAATAGTGCTTCATTTTTACTCAAATTTGTTGTCATTGCGCAATAGTCACTCGAGCCCCGCGGGCTCTCATATCTATTGATTGCCATACAAGAAATTTTCAAAAAACTGTCGCAGTATTTTCAATTTATTCTCACTCTCTTGTGATATTATACCCGATAATTTTTGATAATATCCCATCGTCAAGTATATTACGTCAGATGCCCTTCGTTGCTACGAAAAAAAACATTCAGTGACATGAATGATAATTAATGTTTTAAAAATTATAAAAGTGATGACTTTTAACTGTCAAATATTTATAACAAATAAGTGTTTAATTGTACTAATTTGTACTTACATAAATAAATTACAATAAAATTTTGGTTTTGAACAGTATTCATGAAATAATCGCAACAAATTGCACTCGATCTCTAAAATTATTATCGAATTTTTGCCCTCGTGACACTTTGACATAATTTCACTCCCCTTCGGGTCGTGAAATTAAAACTGTCAAAATGTCACTCGGCAAAAATTCGATAATTTTAGAGCTCTTCTGCAATTACTACTGATAATGCCAAACATATCCTGGACACACTGTTTTCTTCATCGACAGGCTCTAAGGTAGTACTTTCTGATATAAATAACGTGCTCAAGTAGTTAATAAAAATTGTAAATTCTATCAAAGGTAAAGCTTTACAGACCCGGCTATTCAGAATCGTGTGTGAAGATATGGCCTCGCTTTATCAAAATATCCTTTATCACACAGATGTCAGTGGGCTATCCAAAAGAAAGGTATTAATAAGAGTTCTGGAACTGAGAGCTCAAATTGTTAATGTCTTTACAAGATACAAAATATAGATATGCTTACGATTTTTCTGACCCTATTGGCTGTTGAAATTATCATTTTGGCAGATCTTTTTAGTTACCTTAACAATTTGAACAAGAACCTTCAAGGAAGAGAAGAGAATATTTTAACAGCTAAAGATAAAGTAAAAGCATTTTACGCAAAACTTCGTTTGTGGTCAACCTCTCTGCAAAACAAAATGTTTGTCTTTTCCATGTGTTCAGAAGATTAATGAAGATAATACAACAGATCAAAGTTTTGCAGTATCGGCTCACATTCCTTGCATTATATAGAGCTTGTATAATTTGAAAGAGCAACTTTTGGCATACTTTCCAGAGTTGCACTCTGAAGATGACAATAGGCGTAGATGGATTCTAAACTCTTTTTTGAAAACATCAGTAGATCTGACTGATGTCAACAAAAAAATGAAAGAATGTGTTCTAGATTTAGCTGCTGATGGCACGCTTAAAATAGAATTTTATTCGCAAAGTGTCAACGTATTTCGTTTTATTCGCAACAATAATATCCAGAGCCTGACAAGGGAAGCTCTTAAATTATTAGTGCAATTCGCAACTTCATACTTGTTTGAATTGACATTTTCTTCAATGGTAGACATTAAAATTAAAAAGAGAAATAGGCTGCAATTAGAAAATGATTTGATTAGTAACCTTTCAAAAATAGCGGCACAATTTGATAAACTTTCAAAAAACAAACAAGCACATCCATCCCACTAAAATTGTGTTTTAAGAACCTCATCTCGCAGGCTTTTGATAAAGTCTGGCACACTGGCTTGCTATACAAAATAAGAAAAGTCCTTCCTCTCAACTACTTTCTAATCCTCAAGTCCTATCTCTCCGACCGCCATTTCCTTGTAAAAGTTAAAGATCAGTGCACTAACTTATATCCAATCAACGCTGGAGTACCTCAGGGTAGTGTCCTTGGACCAGTTCTCTACCTACTCTACACAGCAGATCTTCCTACAAGCCAAAACATCATCACAGCCACATATGCAGATGACACAGCAATCATTGCAGCTCACTCAAACCCGTACATCGCCTCGCAACTGCTCCAGACAAATCTCGATAGTATAAATATCTGGTTACAAACATGGCGAATTAAAGTAAACGAAAGCAAGTCAGTACATATAACGTTCACTAATCGAAAAGATACGTGCCCAACCGTCTCAATAAATAATCAAGTACTACAACAAAAGGATGACGTAAAATACCTAGGTATGCACTTGGACCGCAGATTAACGTGGAAGAAACACATATTCACGAAAAGAAAACAGTTGGGTCTGAAACTCAATAAAATGTACTGGCTGATAGGAAAAAGGTCACAACTGAGTTTGTACAATAAAATTTTAGTATACAATGCAGTGATTAAGCCAATATGGAGCTATGGTATCCAACTGTGGGGATCTGCGTCGAGATCCAATATCGACATCCTGGAGAGATTCCAATCGAAAACCTTGCGCATTATCACAAATGCACCGTGGTACATGCTCAATGAACACATCAGTCGTGATCTCCAAATGAAGACTGTCAAAGAAGAAATTGCCAGTTACGCCCAAAAATATGACATCCGACTACAAAACCACCCCAACAGGCTAGCGAAGAACCTAATGAGACCCCAGGCAAACAGAAGGCTAAAGCGCCACACTCCAAGCGATCTACGAACAAGATTTTAAATTTTAATTTTTAAATTTTCAAAAATATTTTATTTATTATAGAGTTTTATTTATAGGGTTTTATTTATTAGTCACAAATAATTTTGTTAAGTACTAAAATTATGATTTTATAGGTTATTGTCACTGGACAGTCTCCTGCAAGTCTCTTTTAATTGTTAAACAATTTACTTATTGTAATCATTATTACAGATTGTAAATAAATGGGATGTTAAAAAAAAAAAAAAAAAAAAGAACCTCAACTTTTTCTTTCAGTCGGCGACCCCCCGCGTAAGCAACGATTGAAAAACACTGTTCTAAGCAATATCATTTTCACCCAGTTTACAACATTAAAATGGGAAATCATTGAATTTATTTACAGTTGAGTCCGCGAGTCTTTACCCGTGCGTCATTAATACCTGGCGAGATAAAACACATACTTTTTATCTAGCATCATTCTCTTCCACGCATGAAATTAATGACAAACCAGCTGCCGTTTGTTATTAAGTAAAAACACATGTTATTTTTATGAACCATCTAGACTCAATGCATTGAAAAGAGATAGGTACAAAGAAAGACGATTGGGGATGTCTTCACATATTTTAAGTACAATTTCTGACGTTTTGGTTTGTTTACTTTTGTGGCTGTCAGTTTGTTGAATTTTTTGCTGTTATTCTGTCGAATTTTTGTATTTTGAAGTTTTTTATAGTATACAAACAGTTGTTTTTACAACAAATTTTATATTGGAGTTGGAAATTGTTTGATACGTTTATATTATTTTACCATAAATTTTGACAACGTACAAAGCTAACCTCATTGTTGACACAGTCGAATGCTTGTGTTCAAGGTTCCGCCAAAGTGAATAAAATAACAAAAAGAAAATATTTTATTATTGAATTTTTTTATAAATTGTTCATTTATTTATTTATTAATCAATGATAATAAAATAATTTATTAAGCTACTTCAAATGTAGCTGTAATTATGCACCAAAATTTTAAAGCACAACTTAAATTTGACATTCTATTTATTTGATAACGTCAAATTTTATACTATGACCCGTGATCGGAATAATATCCACTTGCCATTGCGTTTAGTAAATTTCCAACTTATTTCGTATGCTTTAAATGATGACACACGTGTAAAGACTCGCGGTCTCAACTGTACGTCTGTTTCTCCGTCCGTCAACACAACTCCTCCTTTATTAGAAGAGATAAAGTGACAAATAGAGTGTCGAACGAACTTTGCTAATAACGCAAAGAAGGTGGCATTACATGCAAGACGTTTCACCTCTAGTTTCCAGGGAGGCAACGAAGCACTAAACAGCACTAAACCTACCAATTTTCCGTAGAAAAATGAATTGGGAACTTGCAAAAAATTTTAAATAAAAAAAAGCTATAAATCACAACAAAACATTATTTAAAATGTAATTATGATCTTCTATTTTGCTGCTATGTGATTAAGCTGACTTTTATTAATTGCATTAATTAATTAATTACTTTAATTTTTAATTATAAAACAAATCACATTTACTAAAAACTTTCAGTAAACCAAAATTATCAGGGCTAATTAATCGTATGAATTTCCTTAATTTCGTGGCTTTTAGTATTACTCAGTTGCTTGCTTTATTCAGGATAAACAAGAAAAATACATATACTCAACACACAACCTACAAATTTTCAAATACCATTTATTTATTATACTATAAAACATAATATAGTCCAGGAACCGAAGCTTTTCACCTCGCAATTTTTACAGAATGGATCGATTTGCTTGAAAATTCCACACCTGTAATTTTGAACCAATCAAAATACGTTATTTTGACAGATCACCATGGCAACGGAGGTATTTTATCGGAAATTTTTTGCTCGTGGGGTACCCAACAGCGAATTATAGTGGAAATTTTTTGACGTTTACAATAACAGAACATTTTTGAAAGACTGGTTTTTATTTGTTTACATAATTTAAAATAAAACGCCAAAAAATAATTTTCTATCACTTGTAGTTACTCAAAACTTATGTAAAATTGAAGAATATACTATTTTCTATCTTGAAATGGTATTCCCATGCAACTACAATGAGTAGAAATTACGAATTTGAAAGCCTAAATAATTGCTGACAAAGCTATGGCGCGCTATTAATCTGTTCATGCAGCTTTGGATTTTCAAATGCAAATTTGGTGTGGAATTTTCTTACCGAATACCACGCGAAGTCAAATTAATATCCGGAAATTTTTTTTTGATCATGAATATTTTTAGAAATTTTTCAAAATATTCATGATCTCAAAAAAAATTCCGGAAATAATTTGACCTCTAGTGGTATTACTAGTGAAAATTTCAGAATAAATAGTGGTAGCCGAAGGATCAAAATCTGTATGATGCCAAAAGGCGCATTTACCATGGGGGTGGTTGCCAGCCCATCTCGGGGGTGGAAATTTTTTATTATATTTTGACCGCAAAAGTTGATAAAAACATTCATTCTAAGCAAAAAATGTTCTATACATTTTTTTTATAAAATTAATAGTTTTCGATTTATTCGCTATCGAAAGGGTTAGTTTTATATAAAAAAATCGTTTTTATTTACGATATTTTTTATCAATCATTTACGATTCACTCAATTTTTGCCGTATAAAAAATTTTTTTACAACCAAGTGCTTGGTAATTAAATAACCTATACTAAATTTACATTCAAGATGCAGTATAAATAAACAAACCAAGACATGTTAAATGCTGCTAGGAACACTTCCGAATCATTATTTACAATATATAAGGGAAATCATGATTTGGGATTTACAATGTATTGTTGTGATCTTACTTTTGAAATCTAATGATGTTCTCAGATATAATTTATCTTAATTAATTAATCAATAATTATCTCATTAATCAAACAGATCAAATACCAATATAGTGTCAATCTCAGGGCTAAATTATAATATCAATTACTTACTTTCGTGGCTTCAAAGTATTTCTCAGTGGATTCCTAATCGGGATAGATAAAAGAGAGTAAAATAATACACACCTATGGATTTCAATTGGAAATTATAAAAATCGTTTATTTTATCTAAATGGCAATAACTGCTTAATATTTCTTATATATTATCTTTCTATCTTTATTTAATACAACAGTTACAAAAAATGGGAATCTTGTTTCTTTTTGTCTCCAAATTTATTTTATTTATAATGAACTATTATGATTTATCAGTAACAAATTGATTTAGGTTTGATGAAATTTTTTTAATAGTGATTTTGAGGCTCAATTTTCAATGTGGTATTTAATACACAAACCATACATTCATGTCATAACAAAATAGACTGACCTTTACTGATGATTTGACAATGTCTTCACACAAAACACGTTTCCTATTTTCTTGGGTTGCGATCCAACGACTCGTCCCAGCCTTCCAGTAATGCCTCTGCTCCTTTGAAAACTACGCCTCGTACAGCACTCGTTCCTGCCTTCTCCTGATGCCGTGTTCCACCTTTTTTAAACACTTCAACAAACCAGGATACTCTAGACTCAAGGAGTTATATACTATCTCGACTCGGCCTATCACTCGTTCCACGATATCTTACTTTTTATTTTTCAAAAACAAAACTAACTAACCCGGCGTTTCACTTTTTTGTACACTCTTCTCGAAAACTGGACTTCGCCTCCTCGGTCGCTCAAGACCCACTGACTTTCATTTCTCATTCAATCTCCTCCTTCCAAAATACCCCTTCCAGCATTCAAAAATCAACCAATCCAAAGCAACTTTTATTTATCCGTATTTACCAACACAAACTTTCCTTTTTCTAAATATCTTAATGGATTTCAAGAAAAATAATATTCCCCATTTCAATTTTACTTTCCACATTAATCCTCTTTACAAATTTAATAACCTATTATCTTATTTACTAGAATATGAGTTATCGGTGGTTATTGACAACCTTTCCACGAACACTTTTTTTTAAACATCACTCTAATTGTTTACTTGAGTCGTATTGTTCCTGGGGTTCGTAAACACTTCTCCGAAACACTTTCTTAAAAACTACCTATACAAAATTTGTTTTTTACAGGGTGTTCCAAATTGACATGCCCGCGGTCGAGAAAAACGAAAACCTTTATTTTTATTTGAATTTTAAATATAACTATAGACTTTTATTTCTTATGTCAAATAGGAAAATAAGAGTATATACATTGTAAATTATGATTCGGGAGTGCTCCTAGTAGCATTTAACGTGTCTTGTAGAGTTGTCTTATAGAGTCCTCTTTATTTTACTATTAAGTAAATTTTTTTCATAACGTACAGGAAGGGCTACGTTTCGCAAAAACCACAAATTACCCCCTTTAAAGGGATGAAAAAGGGGTTCCGGGGCGAAATTTTTTTAAGAAAAAGTTTAAGAAAAAGTCATAAAAAGCATCCCTTGATATATCAGAAAAAAATAAAACCGGACTTGTGTCCATTTTGGGAGGTTCAACCTCTGTTTCCTACACTATTATTGATTTTGCAGATTATTGAATTCTGCGGGAACCGTGCACTACTAGAAAGTTTGAAAGATGCAAATCACGTTCTACAAATTGTTCAAAAAGGTTTGTCTGAATATCTGGAAGTCAAACGCATGATATTTCCGCGTCTCTTCTTCCTTAGCGATGACGAACTCTTGGAAATCCTGTCTCAAGCACGAAACCCATTGGCTGTTCAACCTCATCTAAAGAAATGCTTCGAAAACATCGCCATGGTAAATTTTTTACTGTTATTTTTTTATTAATTTAGTTATTTTCTTACACTTCTACTTTTTGTGCTTCTGTTCTTTCTTCTTCTTCTTTTTCCATCTTAAGACTGGTTTGGGGCTCTTGGGGCTCTTGGGACTCAAAAGACTTAGGACTTAAAAGACTGGTTTTGGTGTCCACACTTCCAAGCCATAAAGAAGAACACGTAACACTGAAGCATCCTTAGGCATAGTTCTGACCTGATATCTCGACAACAAAGGAACTTTTTAAGTTTAATGAATGATGCACGTGCTATTTCAATATGTGTCTTAATTTCTTTGGTTTGGTCTACATTTGATGTTATCCATGTTCCTAAGGATTCGTGGTTGTCCACACTAGCAATTACATTATCTTCAACAGTCATTTGGGTTTTATAGTGAAAATATTATGATCCTGCTTAGTGTTCAGAATAATTTTACAATAATTCTCATTATTTTTTTGTTATTTTCAGTCCTAGTTTTTTACTTATTCAATTTATTGAGATATATTAGGCTTCCTCTAAGTCTTTGGGTACATCTTATGCCCTTAATATGACTTTTTATTCTGGATGTTCCAGTTAATTTATGTCTTCCAATTCTTTTATTTCTTTGGTTTCTTCTGATTTTTCTGATTCTTTAATTCTTCTAATAATTATTATGATTTTTCCGATTCCTCTGATTATTCTGATTTTTTTTATTCTTCTTAATCTTTCGATCCATCTGTTTCGTCCGATTCTTCTAATCTTTCGGATTCCTCACATTATTTTTATTCTTCTAATTATTCTTATTCTTCTGGTTCTTCTGATTCCTCTCATTCTTCTAACTCTTCTTATTCTTTTGCTTGTTTTGATTCTTCTGATTCTTCTGATTCTTCTGATTCTTCTGATTTTTTGATTCTTCTGATTCTTCTGATTCTTCTGATTCTTCTGATTCTTCTGATTCTGCTAATTCTTCTGATCCTTCTGATCCTTCTGATTCTTCTAATTCTTCTGATTTTTCTGATTCATCTGATTCTTCCAATTTTTCTAATCGGTTTTATTCTTCTGATTCTTCTCATTTTTCTGATTTTTCTGATTTTTCCGATTTTTCTCATTCTTGTGATTCTTCTAATTACTGTCATTTTTCCGATTCCTCTGATTATTCTGATTTTTTATTCTTCTTATTCTTTCGATCCATCTGGTTCGTCCGATTCTTCTAAGCTTTCGGATTCCTCACATTATTTTTATTCTTATAATTATTCTTATTCTTCTGGTTCTTCTGATTCCTCTGATTCTTCTACCTCTTCTTATTATTTTAATTTTGTTGATTCTTCTGACCCTTCTGATCCTTCTTATTTTTCTAATTCTTTTTTCTTTTGATTCTTCCAATTTTTCTAATCGTTCCGATTTTTCTGATTTTTCTGATTCTTCTAATTCTTCTGATTTTTACGATTTTTCTGATTCTTGTAATTCTTCCGATTTTTATAATGCTTCTAATTCTTCTGATCCTTCTGATTTTTCTTATTCTTTAGATTATTCCGGTTTTTTTATTCTTCTGATTATTCCCATTTTATGATCCTTCTTATGCTTCTGGTGCTTCTGATTCTTCTTATTTTTTTGATTTCTCTCATTATTCTAAATCCTGTGATTCTTCTGATTCTTCTAATTCTTCTGATTCTTCTGATTTTTCCGATTATACAAATTTTTCTGAATCTTCTGATTTTTCTGATTTTTCTGATTCTTCTGATTCTTATGATTCTTCTGAACCTTATAATTTTTCTGATTCTTCTAATTCTTATGATTCTTCGGATTCTCCTGATTTTTCAAATTCTTCTGAGACTTTTGATTTTTCTGATTTTTCCCATTCTTCTGATTCTTGCGATTCTCATGAGCCTTCTGATTCTTCTGATTCTTCTAATTCTTCTGATTCTTCTGATTCTTCTGATTCTTCTGATTCTTCTGATTTTTCTGATTTTTCTGATTTTTCTGATTCTTTTGATTCCTCTAATTTTTCCGATTCTTCTGATTCTTCTGATTCTTCTGATTCTTCTGATTTTTCTGATTGTTCTGATTTTTCTGATTCTTCTGATTCTTCTGATACTTCTGTTTTCTCTGATTCTTCTTGTTCTTCTGATTCTTCCGATTCTTCTGATTTTTCTGATTCCTCTGTTTCTTCTTATTCGTCCGATTCTTATTTTCTCATTTTTTCCATTGTTCCCATTCTTCTCATGCTTTCCATTACTGATTACTCTTTAGATTCGTCTAATTATTTTATCTCTTTTATTTATTCCGCTTCTCTCATGTAGCCATTTTAAGCAACTCTTTCTATTTGTAATTTTATCAGTCATACTGATTTATTATTTATACATATTGGACATCCAAAGACCTATTGTCAAAATTTTATTTTTAGCTTACATTTGAGGAAGATCTGAAGATAACTCAGATGTTTTCAGCCGAAGAAGAATGTGTGGATCTGGATCCACCGCTTTACCCAACCGCAAACGTAGAAAACTGGTTGGTACTTGTTGAAAACTCGATGAAAAATACCGTTAGAACACAACTTGGGAAATCTCTTTTAGATCTACCACTAAAGGAAAGAAAGGTTTGGGTAAGTATGTGGTTTTAGAATGTTAAAATAAATGTAAATACGCTTCGCCGATAGTTGTCTTAAAATTTTGCATAAGAATGACTAATCGGGTATAAAAAGGGCATTTTTGTTTTTCAACAAACGTGAGTTTTTCAGATTAACTTAAGTTAAAAACCTTAAGTTATGTTTTACAAAAATATGTACAGCGATGATCTCTAAAATATCTATATCTATGAAATCTTGTGTGTTGTTGGGTTTGGTTTTGGACAGGATAGATATCAGAGTGTTAGTTATTTTGAATAATGATGTGATATTTTACTTGTTTCTTATGCTTATCAATTTCTCTGATAAGTCCTTTACATATGGTATGGTATTGTTGTCATTTTTAAATCCTTTCTTATGTTTATATCTGGAATGCTTTTGGTGTTTTGTTGTTTCTTTTCTTTAATCTTGTGATTTCTTCATAATCTGAGATTTTCCTCAATCTTCAATTCCTTTTTTATAAAGAAAATTAAGTAGTCATTTTTTCTCAATACCTTTGTTGGTAGGTTTTTTCCTGAAATGCATTTTCATTGGGGCAGGTGCTTCAGGTTCTATCATAAAAATTATTCCTTTCTTGATATTTACGTTTTGGTTCGAGTGGTAGTTTACATATCTGTTGGTGTGGGTTGGTTTTCTGTAGATTTTGGTTGCATTTCCCGTGTCTTATTTAGTGATTTAGTGATTGGCACATACAGAAAAAGATGTGTGTTGTTGTTTTCCTGTTTAAGTTTTTCTTGTCCTGGTGGCAGCAACATCATTTCAAACAATGTTTTTTCAACTACAGATAGCTAGGTTCCTTAGAGATTAAGACCAAAATTTCAATTGAAATTTGAAATAAAGTATACATAACCTAAAAACATCAGGCTATGAGAATTTTTCCAGAATTTTTAAACGTCTGAGGACAATTTCCGAAGTAAAAATCGAAACGTCAAACAATAGTTCATTTAATTTAATTTTCATTACACCAACAATAATTGTGGCTCAATCCCATTTAAACATAGATAACACCCCTAACAACACAAAACATTCCAGGAATGTACTATCAAAGTTCTATTAATGTTTGAATGTCCTGGACATTCAAGGGACATTCGGTGAATATCTGATTAAATTATTGGTGGAATGTTAGCACAAGACATTCTATGAAGATACTGCCAATGTCCATTGAGGCCATTTACTATTCAATTTGCGTTCATTTTTAAATTTACCGTGCGTGTTCTATATAAGTAGGGTCGCGTGCAGCGTGGACATCACATCTTCACATTTCATGATAACCTAAAAATTTATGATTGGATGGAAAATAGAAATTAGAATTAGTGGCTTTTTTTGCTGTTCTGTATGTTAGTTTTGCTCTGGCTGGATCTCCTTTGTTTAAACAATTATGTAAGTATTATAAAATCCGTTTTCAATTTTCTTTATTCTTTATGATAAGAATTATTTATGCATATTATTACCTGTAAATAGTACCTATCTCTTTTGATTTTTAATTGTAAAGAATAGAAAAATTATCATTCATTTTAATTCTTCTTAAAATTAACTGGAAGTGGTCAACAAAAAAACCAGGAAGGAAACGTATAGCTTTGTGGCTATGAAAGACAAAAGAAAGATATATGTAAAAAGTGTATTGGCTAGTTGGAAGAAACTCCACATTGTCGATGAATAAGTTATTACTTTATAAACAAATATTAAGACCTGTATGGACTTATGAATGCCCACTATGTGGGTGTACTTACTAGACCAAGTAATATAAAAATTATACAAAGATTCCAGAACAAAATACTGAGAAATATTGTAAATGCTTCTTGGTATGTGACAAACAGTGATCTCCATAAGGACCTAGAAATGGAACCTGGATATAATCATCAAGAAGATGCAGGAAGTCACGAGCAACAACTTCATAAGTACGAAAATATTGAGGAACTCCAGCTCCTCGATACTAATGGGCAAACTAGAAGATTGAAGAGGACAAAGCCTTTTAAACTAGTTTAAGTGATAGGTGATAGTGAAATGCAGAGCATAGTGCTTGTGTGCCGGTGTATGTTAAAATAGTGCACGATCTTGTTAGATTAGATAATAGACGCTATGGCGTAAGCTCTTCATTTTAAGGAACAGTAGTAATTTAGGTTAAATTAAAATTGCTCATTATTTGTCAGTTATGACCAGATTGTAATTGTAATGTACAATTCAATACAATAAGTCATCATCGTAGTGATGATTATAGAAAAAAATATATGACAAGATTTTGTACAATAAACATGTTTATCAACGATGCATTATTTGGTATGGCCACATATACTTCTGGTATATCGTCGGTGATGTGACAATACCTCCTATCTGCTTTTTCATGAATTTTGTAGGAGACGAAAAACCATTTTTAGGGTCATCTCCTGTTTTCACATGTAAATTTTGACATGTTTTTTAGTAAATAGATAGTTGAATTTACTACAAAGCAGTAAAAAGTTAGTAAATATCATATGAAAGCAGGAGGTGACTGTAAAAAAAGTGTTTAGACTCTCTTACAAAACTCATGAAAAAACAAATCGAAGGTATTATGTCACATCAGCGACTATATCCAGGGAATGTCTAAAAAATATACTGTGAACGTCCAAAGAACATTCGTAGACATTCAGGCAATGTTCCAAAAACACATTCAAGGAATGTTTAAAATGCTGGCACAGGACTTTCCTCGGACATTTAGGGGACGTTCTTGTGCTTTTGAGGATATTACAGGAATGTTTTCAATGTCCTGTGTGTACATTCTAGGAACATACATGGAATGTTTGGTGTTATTAGGGACTAAATCAGTGAAAATTTTCCACTATTTTTCGGATTTCAGGATTTATACTTTTGCTGCTCTTCGCTTCTAAGTGAGACGAAGACACTTTAACCTATCTTTCTTTAAAAGAAATTTAATGACATTTAACGACTTTAATGCGTCTACAAGGCGATTCTTAGAAAAATTCAAAACAATATAAAATATTATTAAATTAATTTTCTCCTGAGTGATATCCTCATATTATAATTTTACTATTTTAGTTTTTAAGCGAAACAATAATTGTTCTAGTAATTGATATTTTTAAAGTTTGGTAAACGTAGTATGACTTACAATTTTTAATATTCAAATATCCATAATAAAATTTTCATTGTTCTTTTTCTCATCCCCCTACACAACGCTTTAGCGCTACTAGAATGCGTTCCTTTTTAAAATTATAACCAATTGAAATCGAATGTAAAAAATCCATTATACCGGGTGGTGAATTGGAAAACGAGCCATAGGAAACTCAATGTAAAATTCTAAACTGTTGAATTCCTGATTCCCTAAATATTTTATATCAAAAGACATGAGAAACTATTTGTAGAGGATTGAAATCTGTATTGAAACCAACAACTGTTAAAATTTTTTTACGAATTAAACATACTCCAAAATTTTGTAAAAATGTAATTCATTTTTCAAAATAGTGCGCCAAAGTTAGGCCACACACAGTGCAATAATGTGTGACTGTTGCTTTCGGTCAGAGTGAAGTTATTATACCGGGTGTCCATTTATATTTTCCCCCAATTTAACTACCTAAAACTTCTAAACAGCTCAAGATAGAAACATGCGGTTTTCGCTGAAATGTTTTATTTTACTCAAAGTTTTGTATGAATTGATTGAGTTTTTTATATCGCTTTCAATTACGAAAATAAAAATGGCGGATTTTTGAAAAAAACTTTGTTGACTTTTTTTTAATGGAACACCCAGTATATTTTTTGTAAATTGAAAGAACAATCATTCACCTATCCAGCGATATAAAGTTTTTTAAAATCGGTTGTCAAATCACTGAGTAATTACTTTTTAAAATGAGAGGTGCAGCGTGGATATCACATACCTAAATAACATGTAACTAAGCAAAATGATATTATGTTGTGATTTTCACATTGCATCTCTCATTTTAAAAATTAATTTCTCAGTCATTTGAGAACCCATTTTAAAAAAAATTATATCGCTGGATAGGTAAATGACCATTTTTTCAAGTTACAAAAAAGGATACTGGGTGTTTTAATAAAAAAAGTCAACAACGTTTTTTTTTCAAAAATCCGCCATTTTTTATTTAAAAGTGATATGAAAAATGTCCATTTACCTAAAAAATTGAAAAAACAATCATTTACCTATCTAGCGATATAAAAATTTTTAAAATCGGTTGTCAAATGACTGAGCAATTAATTTTTAAAATGAGAGATGCAATGTCGAAATCACATAACATAATATCAATTTGCTTAGTTAGAGAGTTGCACCTCTCATTTTAAAAATTAATTACTCAGTCATTTGACAACCGATTTTGAAAAACTTTATATCGCTGGATAGGTGAATGACCTTTCTTTCAATTTTCAAAAAAATATACTGGGTATTCCATTAAAAAAAGTCAACAAAGTTTTTTTCAAAAATTCGCCATTTTTTTTTCGTATTTGAAAGCGATATAAAAAATTTAATCCGTTCAGACAAAACTTTTACTAAAATAAAACATTTCAGCGAAAACCGCATATTTCTATCTTGAGCCGTTTAGAAGTTATAGGCAGTTAAAATGGGGGAAAATATAAATGGACACCCGGAATTAACCATATTTAAACTGTCATTATATTTATTTTCATTTATCATTCATTGTTTAAAAACAACAAAGTTAATAAGATTCTCTCAATTGAGGAGAAAGTATTAATAATAAAAATGTTTTATTCAGTCAATAGTGTACGCACTGTCATGTCGGTAAAATTTAATATTAACGTGTGGCCTAACTTTTACACACATACCTACTGAGGCAAATGTATTTAGTCCAGAGAAATAAGGATTTTCTCGAAACATTCAAAGAATTAGGTAGCTGACTACTTTTTTAGTTATTTTAGAGCTATAGAAAGAAAACCTAGCTGTTTCCTGCCTAGAGTTCGCGTCCGTTTTTTAATTGTTAACAGTTTAGTTCAAAATTTGCGATTTTTTTTATTTTTTACACCCCATTCAAAAGCCGAATAGTTGAAATAAAAATACGAAATTTAATTTTTTAGAACATTGAGAAACCTTAAAAATGCCGATATTTCAAAGTTAAAAAATTAATTTGTTGCTACGCAAACTCCAAAATAAGAGAAAATGGTTATTTGTTAATAATTTTTACTAATACTACCTTAGAACTTTAGTGTTTCACACAAAGTTGAGTATTTGGGTACCCTCAAAAATTGAGACCGATCCATTGATTAGTTTAAGAGTCATTCTATTTGTCTATCGCAGAGATCTTAGAACATAAGACAGAAAATAATGAAGATATGGCAATTCTGAGTATGCCGAATGAAAATAGAAGATTGATAGTATCAAAATGTATTAGAAAAAGATAAAAAATAATTAATATAATCAAAGATTGTAATGCCAAATTTTTGAAATTTTGTAGTTTAAAAACGTTTAGAATAACTTTAAAAATGTTGTCTGTAGAAACAATCTTCTTATATAGGTATTCGAAATACTAGTATTTCAAAACGAATTCATTTGGGACAAAGTAAGCCATGTGTTTTTTTTTTAATTCACAGCTAATTTGTTTATGATAATTAAGGAATCTCCTTAATGCCATTTTAAAGAATGGAATTTGTATTTTTTCTTAAAAAATTTGCACAAATATTGTACCTTCACAGCACCCTCTACGATTTTTCAAAAATGTAGTTCAAACGATTACTAGGGGGAAGCTACAAATCCACCGAGTTAAAATACCGAAAAAGCAATTTCAAACTAATACAATTTTGTGTATCTCCAGATCAACTCCATGGATTTTGATCTTTCTTTTTTTAATTTGTATGTAATTTCTACGTACATTACAAATATGGAATTTGTTTATAAATTTATTAATTAATAAACAGTCTAATTTGTTTAAACAAATCTTGAAAACATATTTTTTTTTACAAAAATCTATTTTTTTAATCATACTGTCAATAATGATCATATAAAAAGTTAACGTACACTTTAAAAAACAAATTATTTTTATTAGATAATTATTTATTGAAGATGATTTATTTATTAAAGTGTACCTTAATTTCTCTATGATTAATAATGATAATATAATTAAAATCATGGATTTTTGGGAAAAAATTATTTTTTCAAAAATTGTTTAAACAATTTAGACTGTTTATTAATTAATAAATGTCAAGACAAATTTCATTTGTAATGTACAGAAAAATTACATACAAATTAAAAAAGAACGATCAAAATATATTCAGTAGATCCCGAGATATAGAAAATGATAGTAGTTTTAAGTTGCCTTTTATAGTTTTTGAACTCGTGTTTTTGTCGGCTCCCAGCCTTCCCCCCTTCACTTACCACGACTAGTAACCAATTGAACTACATTTCTAAAAATTCGTATAAAATACCAGCTTTTCTAATATGTGAAATGTTTTTTTACGGACAACATTTTTAAAGTTATTCTAAATGTTTACAAACTACAAAATTTCAAAAATTTGGCATTAGGATTTTTGACTATGTTAGATAATTTTTTATCTTTTTTTACTACGTTTTGATAGCATCAGTTTTCTACTTTCATTTGGTATGCGCAGAATTGCCCTATCTTCATTATTTTCTGTCTTATGTTATTGCAAAATAAAAGTCTCTGGGATAACCTAATAGAATAACTCTTAAACTAATCAATGGATCGGTCTCAAATTTTGAGAGTTTTTTAAGTACCCCAATACCCAATTTTGGGTGAAACACTAAAGTTATAAGGTAGTTTTAGTAAAAGTTATTAACAAATAACGATTTTCACTTATTTTGCAGTTTGCGTAGCAACAAATTAACTTTTTAACTTCCAAACATTGGCATTTAGAAGGTTTTTCAATGTTCTAAAACATTAAATATTTTAATTTTATATCAATGATGCTTTTGAATAGGGTGCAAAAAATTGAAAGAATCGCGATTTTTGCAATAAATTGTTAATAATTAAAAAACGGACGCGAACTCTAGGCAGGAAACAGGTAGGTTTTTTTTCTGTGGGTCTACAATAACTAAAAACGTAGTCAGCTACCTGAATCTTGGAGTGTCCCGAACATGGTCTATTTGTAGCTTATTTTCCTGGAGTAATTATATTTTACAAAATTTTGCAATGTGTTTGAAGCGTAAAACAATTTTAACTTTTGTTTTTAATACAGATTTAATTGCTCTACAAATATTTTCCCATGACTTGATGTAAAATAATTAGGGAAGAAGGATTTCAACAATTAATATAATTCCCATTGAGTTTCCCATAGGGGAGATAGAACAAGACAACATCGTGATGTTATTTTATTTAAACTAATCTATAGCTTCTGAGAAGAATTAGAATATTTAAACTAATCTACAGAATTTCACATTGAGTTTCCTTAGGCCCGCTTTACGATTCACTTCCCGGTGGTGGTATAGTATTTGGTGGTATAGTATTTGGTGACTGTTGAAAGCAAAACAAATCAGAATGAGATTGGGACCAGCTCTATTTACTCCTATAGTTTGTTTTTAAACCAGGAGGAGTAAACTAAAAAGACAGATTCACACCCAAGAAAGTCACTAGAAAAATAACTAAATACATCTTCTTTTTTGGTTGAACATATCGGCCTTCGACGGTAATCATATCGGACATATTATATTATACTAATATTTCGCTAAAAAATTATAAAAACAAATGTTGTTTATATAGAAGTAGACTAAACATCTAAAAATTAAAGGAATAACACAGAAAACAAAATAAATCGACGATATAACTTAATTAACCTATAATATGCCAGAACTGTCAAAATTTCATTAATGTCATTAATGTCAAAATTTTATAACAGTGGAGTAAACTTGCCTGCGGTAGGACAAATTACAAACAAGAATTACGGCGCGGTTAATTTGAATTACTCCTCTTGGTATTAAAACAGACCATAATGACTTAACGCTCGGCCGTGAATAAAACTACACGGCAGACCTCAACCTGGCTGATGTTATGTCGTGAGATTCGTTTACCCTAGGACCTAAAATTTTGCCGGTAATTTTTAGAAAAGTGCTTCTTTTTCGAGTTATTTGCAATTTTTTGTTGAAAAAATGTTGAAATGTGGTGTTACTGAAGAATGGCTAGAATAGAATGGACGTAGAAGAGAACGAACACGGAAGTATTGAGAGAATATGCAAATAATTCGAAATATTCAACACAATAAAAATAAGAGAGTTACAATATCTGGGGCAAGTAATGAGGGAACAGTGACGTGAAATGCTGAGACTGCTAATACAGGGAAAAATAAGAGGAGGAAGGAGTATAGGAAGAAGAAGTAGAGTGCCATGGTTACAAAATTTAAGGAACTGATTTAAAGATAGTTCAATACAACTCTTCGGAATTGCAGTAGATATGGTGAAACGAAAAAAAAAAAGGCAAAGAACTACCCCAGCTAATTGAAATTAGTCTGGGCTGATTATCGGAGAATAGGCCATTTTTGGGAAAAGTTATTTACCAGCAATTTTTTTGCTGGAATCGAATGTTATGATTGTATATATTAATAATATAGGTACGCAAAGTCCGCAGATAGTGTGCTACTTTTTTTATAAACAAAATGGCGAACGAAAATCGTGTTTTTTTCAATTTTTGCTCTATAACTCCAAATATTTTAACTTTACACCAAAAATACTTAAATAAAAATTCATCGCAATTAAATTCTGCACAGAGATTTCCAATTTACTTCGACGAAAACTTTCCCCGGAAAAAGCGGGTTTTTCCAACAAAATCTTTAATTTTCAACTAAACTTTTAGGTAATTGTTAATCAATAATTAAATAATTCGGTAGTGTAAAAGCCCGTTTTGCATAGATTATAATTCGACAAGCCGATTAAAATTGAATGAACAATTTGGCAACAATTGAATTGTTAATTAAAAATTTATGTTCGCAATAATAACGACAATAATTACGATGCATAAGAGTAATTATGATTTTTTCATAAAAAGGTACTACACCCATCTAATGTATTTTACAGAATTGAAATTGGACTATTTAAGCGGCCTCAGGAATATTTTAAAATTATAAAGAATTTGTTGACTTATAAACAAATAGAATATCTCGGGAAATATTAAACTAAATTAAATTATAAAAACGGTATTCGAAAAACAGCGGCAGGACACTTCTTTTAAAAGAAAAAACGTTTAATTATGATGAGTAGTTCCTGAGATACAACTGGTCAAAGTTGACCGGAATTTGCGGCAAAGATATAAACAATAGGATCAAAATTTTCAAACCATCACCTTTTTATTTTTGTTTTCTTTCTCCATACCAATTTTCATATCCTTCAAATACTCATAACATATATTATTATAATAAAAACTATCGATAATACGTGTGAAAATTGCCAAAAATAGCAAAATTCCAATCAAAAATTAGGTTGGAGAAAATGTAACCCTCAAAGTTCAAAATCGGTATACGTTAAAAAAATGCATTTCTGGGCTTCCCATGGAGCAATTTCCTTCATTCTTTTTTTGTTCCTAAGTAACTCGAGTAGATCCTTCGAACTAACGCATTATTAAATGTCAGACTTGCTTTTGTTTTGTATTATAAATTAATTAATTTATTATAACACAAAATTTTAATTTGTTTAAATAAAAATTGTTTAAATAATTATACAGCTTTCAAATGAAAATATTTATGTTTTTAACTTTAGAAGGTACACTTGTAGTAAGTTTATCTAAAAAAAGCCTACAACTGGAAAAAATATGTAGTTTTCTGTTCTTATAAATAAACTAATATATTATAACAAAACAAAAGCAAGTTTGACATTTAATAATGAGTTAGTTTGATGGCTCTACTCAAGTTATTAGAGAACAAAAAAAGAAAGAAGGAAATTGCTCCATGGAAAGCCGAGAAAATGCATTTTTTTAACGTATACCGGTTTTGAACTTTGAGGGTTACATTTTCTCCAACCTAATTTTTGATCATAGTTTTGCTATTTTTGGCAATTTTCACACGTATTATCGATAGTTTTTATTATAATAATATATGTTATGAGAATTTTAAAGATATGAAAATTGGTGTGGAGAAAGAGGACAAAAATAAAAAGGTGATGGTTTGAAAATTATGATACTATTTTTTATATCTTTGCCGTAAATTCCGGTCAAATTTCACAGATTGTATCTCAGGAACCACTCATCGTAATTAAACGTTTTTTCTTTTAAAAGAAGCGTCCTGCCGCTGTTTTTCGAATACCGTTTCACAATTTAATTTAGTTTAATATTTCCCGAGATATTCCATTTGTTTTTAAGCCAAAAAATTGTTTATAATTTTAAAATATTCCTGAAGCCGCTTAAATACTCCAATTTCAAATCTGTAAAGTACATTAGACCGTAAATTTTTAATTAACATTTCAATTGTTGCTAAACTGTTCATTCAATTTCCACCTCCTTCTGAAATTATAATCTATACGAAAAAGGATTTTACATTACCAAGTTACTTAATTATTGATTAACAATTGCTTATCTAAAATTTTAGTTGAAAATTAAAGATTTTGTTGGAAAAACCCGCTTTTTCCGGGGAAAGTTTTCGTCAAAGTGAATCGGGAAAAACACGTCTCTATGCAGAATTTAATTGCGGTGAATTTTTATTTGAGTGTTTTTGGTTTAAAGTTAAAATCTTTGGAGTTATAGAGCAAAAATTGAAAAAAAAACACGATTTTCGGGCGCCATTTTGTTTATAAAAAAAGTAGCACACTATCTGCGGACTTTGCATACCTATATTATTAATACATACAATAATAAGATTCGATTCCAGCAATAAAATTGCTGGTAAATAACTTTTCCTTGTATTTTGCTAATTAGCCCAGAGTAAATAATATTCGAAAATATTACCTCAATCATCCAAGATAGCCATGGCTACACCCTCAGCTTAGCTCAGTCACTCAGGTGTGTGTTCGTCGTGTCCAAATCTTAGAAATGAACTATGAAAGTTTGGAATGAAAGCAAACATAACAATATTTTTAAGTAATCATGTTTATTGTTTAATAAAGTTATAATAAAAATATGATTTATTATGTGCATTAACAAATATATTCAAATTCTTGCCAAAAACTAACAATTTTAACTATTTAGAATGGGAAATAAGCCACAATATTATTAAAAAATGATTTTTATTATTAACGTTTCGACGCCCAAATCGGGTGCCGTTGTCAAAATACAAAATACTATTAATATAAACAAAAATGTTGTTGCTTAGTAAAAAAATTCTCTAATAATTTATTTAATTTGACTCATTTATATCGGCAATTCAGATACATATGATACATTTTAAAGTAGAAGACTTTAAAATGATATTGCCAATATTTATGAGTTGCGTTCCTGGGACGACTTTACTGAAAGATAGTTCATTCGATTACATGAAATCAACTCCAACTCAAGAATATCCGTCATAAAAAAAAATCATAGCATGTGATCTGTCTTTAAAAAGACAACCACATGCAACGGTGACATTAAAATTCTCGCGTTAGAGATCTCATAGTAAATCACGAGGGAAAACCAGGAAAAACCTCGTGATACTATCCCGACATCGTAAGTATTTGGTCTTACATTTAATTTACTCTCAAAATTAATACCAAATTCTGACTTTACTATAATTTTGTTTAAATTATAAATAATATCAATAATACATGGGTATATAAGTAATACTAAAATATAAAATATGTACTAACTCGACTATTGACTTACTAATTGTGGTATTTTCTTTCTATTGACTTCCTCTTTCAGTATGGGTATCCACATCCTACTGCATTCCACCGAGGAATTTGCGACACAATTGGTTTCGTTTAGCATAATTAGAGCCGTAAACATCAAGACCATTAAACGTTAGAATAAGTGAACATCAATCTTATATTAAAAATAGAGAATTTGATAGATCTCAAATATGTCAACACGCATGGGATAATGAACATAGAGTTCAATGGAGAGATTCAAGTATAGTCCTGAAAGAAACAGATAGTAAAAAGAGAAAAATCAAAGAAGCGGCTCTAATTATGCTAAACGAAACCAATTGTGTCGCAAATTCCTCGGTGGAATGCAGTAGGATGTGGATACCCATACTGAAAGAGGAAGTCAATAGAAAGAAAATACCACAATTAGTAAGTCAATAGTCGAGTTAGTACATATTTTATATTTTAGTATTACTTATATACCCATGTATTATTGATATTATTTATAATTTAAACAAAATTATAGTAAAGTCAGAATTTGGTATTAATTTTGAGAGTAAATTAAATGTAAGACCAAATACTTACGATGTCGGGATAGTATCACGAGGTTTTTCCTGGTTTTCCCTCGTGATTTACTATGAGATCTCTAACGCGAGAATTTTAATGTCACCGTTGCATGTGGTTGTCTTTTTAAAGACAGATCACATGCTATGATTTTTTTTTTTATTTTTTTTTATGACGGATATTCTTGAGTTGGGGTTGATTTCATGTAATCGAATGAACTATCTTTCAGTAAAGTCGTCCCAGGAACGCAACTCATAAATATTGGCAATATCATTTTAAAGTCTTCTACTTTAAAATGTATCATATGTATCTGAATTGCCGATATAAATGAGTCAAATTAAATAAATTATTAGAAGAATTTTTTTACTAAGCAACAACATTTTTGTTTATATTAATAGTATTTTGTATTTTGACAACGGCACCCGATTTGGGCGTCGAAACGTTAATAATAAAAATCATTTTTTAATAATATTGTGGCTTATTTTCCATTCTAAATAGTTAAAATTGTAAAAATGCCACAAGAAAATAGCTTCAGAACAACATTAAAAAACTAACAATTTGTAGATTATACTTATGGCTTTGTGGTGTTTGGTTCGATGGTAACTTCTTGATATCGAATGGTACTGCTGTTGGTTCTGCAACGGGCTCGGGGGTTGTAGGTATTGAGGGCCACCAGGCCTACAGGTGTTGGTTGTTGCAGTCTAGATGAAGTTGCAGTCTGGATGACATGTCCCTCGTTCTTGTATCGCCGGCGATTTGAGGATTCTTGAAGCTCCCAGAGGGAGGACGGTGATCTTTATCCAAAAACTAGAAGAATAATGCGTGTATAAGCTTTGACATCGAGAAGGAAAGGTACCATTTGCCAAAAAGTATTCAAAAACTAGCAGATGGCAAGGGGTAAATTAAATGGAATTAAGATGAGGAGAATAGTTAAAACTTGATTACTAAACGTGCATATATGTAAATTAAAAAGATATATTTAAAACTAAAATATCAGAACACATGCTTTTAGATGGGAGGTTAGATATAAAAAATATTAGAAAAAGCTGTTAGATGCTGAACTGTGATTACAAGAAAAATAATAGTGCATATTATTACCACAAGAGAAGATTTGATTTGGAAATATTATCAGCTCTCTAATTGCCTTTAACAATATTACCACCACCATTTTGAGAATTGAAATGACAGCGTGAACTGTAGAAAGGTAGGCATGTTCCGTATTAAGACAGATACTTACAGAGTAAGAATATACAGGGTACGTTCAGTATGTTCAATTGATGATTTAGATTTTAGATGAAAAGAAATATAGTAAATAGAAGATAATAAAAGAGGATAAAAAAAGAGGGCTCCAACGAGTTTTTAACGAAGAAAACAGGTAAAACAAATAGAAGAAAATGATTACTAATGAGATATTAAAGAAAATATATTAAAATAAGTATTTAATAATAAAATACCTATCAAAGATGTGACGATTGTAACCTTACAATGGTAGATATATTAATGGCGATATCCAAACTCCGATTAAAGCAAAATAAATAAAAAATAAACAAATAAAAAACAAAACAAAAAATAAATCAAAATATTATAAAAAAATCGTAATAAAATGAATAGAACTATACAAAAATAATTGTATGTATTCCAATATACCACATATTATGTTAGCCTTGTTGCTAAAACTATAAGGAAACATGACTGGCCTTTTGGCTTTGCCAGTGCCATTAACTTTGAAAAAAAAAACTCCGATTAGGCGACGGCACTTTAGAAGAATAGTTATTTTAAAGAAGAAGTATTTTAACTCATTCCGTATGGTATGATAATGTCAAGAACGCTGATATATACTTCTTCTTCTTCGTCTAGACATTCACGTCTACATCTGAACATAAGCCTCTTCAAGTCTTCCTTTCCATTGTTTTTGTTGTACGCTACTTTTAGCCAATTTTTCCCGGCAGTTTGTTTCAGATCATCTGTCCATCTCATAGGAGGTGTGCCTCTGGGTCTTTTGTGTTCGTATGGTCTCCAGGTTAGAATTGTTGTGTGGCATTTGTTTAGATCGCTCCTAGCTACATGTCCAGCGTATTTTCATTTCAATTTTAATAATTTTTGTACCATATTAGACTAAGAGCCGCTATAGGTGAAATTTCTTAATCATTTTAGGCACGACGGGACCCTATAACTTAAATAGTAGAACCTAAAGAAAACGTTTGAGCACTGTGCCGTCACTTTTCAGTGGCACATGCGTCTACAGTGGCGCATCAAACTTTCCACTTATGGACGGGACACATAAATTAAAAAATACCCTCCCTCATCACCAGAATTTAATTTTTTTCATTTTTTTAATTCTATGTGATTAAGACATAAAATTCATCGTGATTTTAACCCACCACCCCCTTCTCCCTGCCCCCACCATAAAAAAATTTATTTTTCATTTTATTTTTTTTTTGGTGGGATGCAATCAATTTTAAAATTTCAAAAAATTTACACACATAGCTAAGGCTTTTATAAAACACGTCTATTTTTTATAGACCTGTAGGTTGAGTCTACATAACCTCAAACAATTTTAAATTTTTTTTTTTTTTGGAATAAAGTATATGAAACTTTTTTTGGGGATAGCTGCGGATCTAATTTTTTCTTAGTCTGTGTATTTTATCAAACACTATATTTCTAATTTTTTTCAGATTTTTCTGTAATGCTGGTCACCTTCAAAAATCCAAAAAACTGTTTTTAGGGAGGTTTCGGGGGGCTTGAACGTCTTTTTCTGATTTTTAAATATTCTAAAGGACTCCGTTACTTCAAGTTACACATAACCTATAAAAACAAAATTGATTTGATATATTATGAAGTCTATAAAATAGGCAAAATCCCCCAAAATCCCCCAAAATACAGTTTTTCGGATTTTTGAAGGCCTTACGAAAAAATCTGAAAAAAATTAAAAATATAGTGTTTGATAAAACAAATAAGATTAAAAAAAAATTAGACCTGCAGCTATTCCTCAAAAAAATTTATACGCTTTTTTGAAAAAAAAAAATTCTTTTAATTTTTTGAGGTTATGTACACTCTACCTATGGGTCTATAAAAATAGGCATGTTTTATAAAAGCCTCTGCTATGCGTGTGAATTTTTTGAATTTTTAAAATTGATTGCATCCCACAAAAAAAAATAAAAGCGAAAAATGAAGTTTTTGATGGTGGGGGCAGGGGGAAGGGGGTGGTGGGTTACAATTACGCTGAATCTTATGTGTTAATCACATAGAACTTAAAACAATAAAAAAATTTAATTCTGTTAGTAAGGGAGGGTAACTTTTAATTTATTTATCCCGTCCATAAGTGGAAAGTTTGATGCGCCACTGTCGACGCATGTGCCACTGAAAAGTGGCGGCACAGTGTTCAAAGTTTTCTTTTAGGTTCTACTATTTAAGTTATTGGGTCCCATCGTGCCTAAAATGATTAAGAAATTTCACCTATTGCGGCTCTTAGTCTATATCGGTGACTTTGGTTTTCTGATATAGACTATATTTAATTATTTCCTGTTTTAGTTAAGATAAAAAAATTAAAAATGTATAAACATTTTCAATTTCTTTGCAACACGAAAATGCAGCAGGTGCATAATGCTTTGGTTAAATCGGAGAGTGCAGGAAGAGTCTATACCGGCTTCGGAGGTCTTTTCCCCCTCATCAGTAGTCCCATATCCTCTTCTCTCCGATTTCTCCACGTATCATACTTTGGGCCTTTCCGGATTGCAAAGAAAGAAGTGTCACGGATGAACCGCCATCTACCGAAAAACAAAGTAAGTTATCAATCGAAGTAGCACAGAAAACGACAACAAATATCGTCTCCATACCACCAGATTGACAACAGATGGAATAGTTTCTTTGGTTACACCTCCTGAGATTTTCAAAATTTATAAATCAGACAGGATGCAGAGGAAATTAAGATGAGAGAATTTTAAATAATTCTCAACTCATCTGCTCAGCATGGTAGAAGTTCCAACAAGAAATATTCCTTAATACTCCTACAAAAGAGTTAATGAATTAAATATGTATAAACATTTTCAATTTCTTTGCAACACGAAAATGAAGCAGCTGCATAATACTCTGGTTAAATCGGAGAGTGCAGGAAGAGTCTATACCGATGAGGGGGAAAAGACCACCGAAACCGGTATAGACTCTTCCTGCACTCTCCGATTTAACCAGCGTATTATGCAGCTGCTGCATTTTTGTGTTACGAAGAAATTGAAAATGTTTATACATTTTTAATTCATTTACTATTTTGTAGGAGTATTAAGGAATCTTTGTTGTAGGAACTTTTACCACGCTGAGCAGATGAGTTGAGAATTATTTAAAATTCTCTCATCTTAATTTCCTCGGCATCCTGTTTGATTTATAAATTTTGGAAATCTCAGAAGGTGTAACCAAAGAAATTATTCTACCTGTTTTCAATCTGGTGGTATGGAGACGGTATTTATTGTCATTTTCTGTGCTACTTCGATTGATAACTTACTTTGTTCAGTAAAATTAAGTACGTGTGCACTTAACTACAGCTAACCAATTAATTTCATTTTGCAATATATTATAGCTCATTATACAATTCGGTATATTGTATCCGAACTTTGAAACGCGACTTCGCTTGTCAGTAAATGTCTACAAAGTAATAATTGTTAATTGGTTGTCAATTTATTTTGGTTTATAATGTATTCATCAGCACGAAATTAGAAACTAATCAAGATGTTTGATGTACATATATAGAGGAGTTGATTGAGTCAATTAGTGCAGTAAAGGGAACAATATAGAAGACATACACATTGACATACGATATGAGAAATTAAAATTTACTATTTTCACTGTGATTATGCCACAATTTAATTTTCAAATTAAAGTTTATTTTGACGTTTTGATTTTCACATTTCCGCTTTGGAAATTAAAAAAAAAAAAGAAAACGATATCCGAAGTAGAAATCGAAACGTCAAAACAATTTATTTTAAAGCAAGAGTGTGGCTATATCGCAGAAAAAATTGAAAACTGTTGGTATTAACATGCCACAAAAAAATAGCTTTTTCCCTGTTGTTACAAAAGCCAAAATCACGTGGTCCGAACAAATAATCCCCGGACAAATAATCCCGGACAAAAAATCCCCACAAATTATCCCTGGACAAAAAATCCCCAGACAAAAAATCCCCGGACAAATAGACCCCGGACAAAAAATCCCCACAAAAAATCCCGGAAAAATAATCCCCACAAATTTTTTTGGACAAAATATCCCCACAAAAAAATCCCGGACAAAAATCCCCAAGAAATACACACACCGGCAAAATTAGCCGAAAACCTTAAAAATTGGACATGTTTGATGTCTCGAATTTCCTAAATCTGTTTTCCGATTTGAGTGATTCTTTTAGTAGGTTATAGCCTTATTAGTTAAGAATATCGTTGTAATAATATTGTTGCTAGACAGGTAAATGTCATTTTATACCGGGTGTTACAATCATACTGTGATTTTTTCTTAAATTTCGGAACACCCTGTGGAATATTCTAGCCTAGCATATACTTACTTACTTAAGCCGTCCTCTTGTATCTTACGGTGTCGAGGTAAGTGGAGAAATGAGACGTCTCCATGCCTTTCGGTCGGTAGCTAGTCTTTCTGCTTCTCTCCACCCAATATTTCTTTTTCCGCAAGCCTTTCCAATATTTGCATTCCACGTTCTTGCTGGCCTGCCTCTTCTTCGTTTGTTGTCAGATGCCGCTTTCCATACCCTCTTTACAGTTCTACCTTCACTCATTCTCGCCATATGTCCGAACCACGATAACTGTTTCGTTTCAAGTCTGTCTAAGGTCCTTCCAACACCGCACCTTTCACGTATGTCTTCATTTCTTATACGATCACGTCTGGTCACCCCGGATACCGCACGTAAATATCGCATTTCGCATGCTTGGATTTTACTACGGATGTTGTCGTTCACTGTCCACGTTTCACTACCGTAGAGTAGCACCGGCTCGTACACGGTTTGAAATACTTTCATTTTTGTTTTCAGGCTTACTTCTTTCTTCCTAATAAAACTTTTATTTAGTGCATAGTATAATTTTGTTGCACTCATTACCCTGCTGTTTATTTCTGGTTCTATATTTCCTTGCCCATTCATTGTTGATCCTAGATACTTGAAGTCCTCAACTTGTGTAATGGTCTCATTATTCAACTTAACATTTATATTTTCTTGTGTTTTCGATATTACTAAAGCTTCTGTTTTTTCAATATTTATTCTCATCCCAAATTTCTTAAAGGCCTCATTCCAAACATTCACATTCACCTGCAAGTCCTTTTCTGATAAAATATTTTTCTATTGGGACCGTGCAAGTTCGGCAAAGCGACCTCTATTTCTACGCTCTGTACTTTTATTCGCACTTTTAATTATATTGGCCAATTATATTAGTCCTGGTTGCTGGATAATTGTTAAGGCCATAGTCCAAAAAAATAATAAGAAGAAAAAATAAGATGCAGGTTATGCTATGCAAACGTAAACAATTGTATGTAGTAAATAAAATTAGTTATTAAAATGCAGTACTGCAAGCAAAATACAGTTAATTAAATTTACCTTTATATAATAATTGCATATCATATCAATATTGTGGAGCAATATATAATTTTTCTGCTTCAATGACAGAAGGTATGAAATATACGTCAATTTGACAATTTCAATTGACAATATGAATTATTTAAGATAGTTGCAATATTCTCCGAGACTCGCGCACGGTCGTTTCTCGTTTCCCTTCTAAGTACTTGCACACCGCGAATATAAAATATTAAAATTAAAACTCGATTATAGACCTAGGTTTTCTTAACATTTTCTTTTTTGATTCATGTGCTTATGTTGGAAAATAAAAAAGTTATGTGCTTTAACAAATAGCCATGTTTTTTATCAATAAATCCTCATAGTAGGGGAGGAAAGTATACTAAATTTGCAGTTACTCGAGCGTTATTGGAACCAATTGGATTGTGAAGAGTGGGTGCTAAATCCAAAAAAAGTTAAGTTAAATTTTCCATAAAGTGTGGGATTCTCCATTTTTTAATTTAATTTTCCATTTTCACCAATCGTTTTTTTTTGATTATAGCGCCACCTATCCATAATTGGAAAAAATGTTACGAATAAAAGTTGCTTATTTTTACGTCGAGAATCCAAATCTTCAATAAAAATTGGGGCTCCTATTTAAGATTTTATAGTAACCTCCCACCCCACCTCCGTGGGGGGTCGTGTTTGGTGCCACTCGGTAGATTTTTGAAAAATAATGGATAGGTGTATTTTACAGTTTTACGATCTGATGTTCATTTCGCGAAATATCGCAGGGTTCGTATTTAAAATTTTTAATTTACCCCTCACCCCTCTCCGTGGGGTGTCACGAGCCCCCACGGAGGTGGGGTGGGGGATTTAATTTAAAATCTTAATTGGGAGCCCCCAATTTTTATTGCAGATTTGGATTCTTTACGTAAAAATAAGCAACTTCTATTCGACAGATTTTTTCGAATTATGGATAGATGGCGCTATAATCGGAGAAAAATGATTATTTCAAATGGAAAATTAAACTAAAAAATGAAAATTCCCCCACTTTATGCAAAACTTATCTTAACCTTTTTCTGATTTAAGCACATACTATTCACAATCCAATAGGTCCCTATAACCCTCGAGTAACTGCAAATTTAGTATACTTTCCTCCCCTACTATGAGGATTTATTGATGAAAAACATGGATAGTTGTTAACGCACATAACATTTTTATTATCTCACATAAGTAAATGAATCAAAAAGGAAAATGTTAAGAAAGCCTAAGTCTACAATCTAGTGTTAAATTTAATATTTTACATATGCTAGAATATTCCACAAGGTGTTCAAAACTTTAAGAAAAAAACACAGTATGATTGGTACACTCGGTATAAAATGATATTTACCTGTCTAGCCACAATATTATTAC
The DNA here is from genome assembly GCF_917563875.1 of Diabrotica virgifera virgifera. NCBI lineage: Eukaryota > Metazoa > Arthropoda > Insecta > Coleoptera > Chrysomelidae > Diabrotica > Diabrotica virgifera. The sequence continues at coordinate 57,199,395 of NC_065451.1, forward strand.
AAAGATATTCTTAAATAATAAGGCTATAACATACTAAAAGAATCACTCAAATCGGACCAGTGGTTTAGGAAATTCGAGACATCAAACAAGTCCCATTTTTAAGGTGTTCGGCTAAGCAGTAAAGGGAATAAGATAGAAGACATACTCATACACATTGACATACGTTATGAGAAATTAGAATTTACTATTTTTATAGTGAATATATCACAATTTAATTTTCAAATTAAAGTTTATTTTGACGTTTTGATTTTCACATTTCCGCTTCGGAAATTAAAAATAAAACGATATCCGAAGTAGAAATCGAAACGTCAAAACAATTTATTTTAAATCAAAAGTGTGGCTATATCGCAGAAAAAATAGAAAACTGTTGGTATTAAAATGCCACAAAAATAGCTTTTTCCTTGTTGTTAGAAAAGCCAAAATCTGTCTGGACAAATAATCCCGGACAAAAAATCCTTACAAATTATCCCTGGACAAAAAACCCCCAGACAAAATATCCCCGGACAAATAATCCTCTGACAAAAAATCCCCACAAAAAATCACGGACAAATAATCCCCACAATTTTTTTTGGACAAAGTATCCCCACAAAAACTCCCGGACAAAAATCCCCAAGAAATATTTGCTGCCGAATAGTTATCTAAAATTTTTCCCGAAATTTTAACAAATTTCGAATTCTAATTTCATGCTGAAAACTTCAAATTTTACATGACAAAAGAGTGTGAGCTTTTTCAAAAATCGTGGAAGATATGGGGAATGAGCTAAGACCCCGTTTCCATGACTGGCGCTTCATGCGAGTTTTAATAACGCGCGATTACAACTACATACATTTTACTGAAGACCGTGCACACGCTAACGCGCGTTTAAATCATTAAGACGCGCGTTGGCATGTGAACGGTCTCAAGTAAAATGTATGTACATAGTTGTAGTCGCGCGTTAAGCACCTGTCATGAAAACGGGGCCTTAGCTCATTCCCCATATTTCCCACGATTTTTGAAAAAACTCACACTTTTTTGTCCTGTATAATTTAAAGTTTTCAGCATGGAATTGGAATTCCAAATTTGTTAAAATTTCAGGAAAACTTTTAGAGAACTATTCGACAGCAAATCGCTCATTTACCAGAACAACGTGATATCACAAAAAGTACAATTTTACAGGAGAGCACTTTTTATGTTTCAAAAAATCATAAACTGGTAATGACTAAATTAATTTACTTGAAATTGTAATTGGCGTATAGATTAACTATTAGCTTTGAATAAAATTAGTCATTTTACCTAGATTTTATCATTATACTTATAGAATTAAGACATGCAAAAAAAATGAACATATATATCACATTCTTTCTGAAAATATAGAAAGAAAGTAATACAATAAATTAACTTGTAACATTGTAGATGATAACATTTTCTGGTTTTGGGTAACTTAAATAAATAAAACACATGGTCCTTATTCATATGTTTATTGAAAGTTATAAAATATTTTAAAATAAATTGTGGTAACGATCATTCATGAATATTCTGTGAAAACCAGAAGTAAAAAAAATGCTGTAAATGAACAATTAAGTAGAAAATTTTTTGCTCAATTAGAAATCCAACGAATTCAATTAATTTGTGGTCATCTGATTGAATACAACCAATAAAACCAACATTATACTGAGAACAGATCCCATGGGCTGTTTTCACTCAATCATGTAGCTATGGATACCTACATGTCGTTTCATTTCGATTTTGACATTTCAAATATTTAATATTTCAAAATGTCACAATTTGGTTGTAATACTGATGAGAATATTAATGAAATTATCGAATCAAATATACCAAAGAATACTGTTTACAGTAAAAAATTTGTATGGAAAGCGTTTATGGACTTTTGCAATGATAGAAAATATGAATTAGATGGAAATCGGACGGTGGAAGAATTGGCGTCGATTTTAAAGGATTGGGCTGTGAACATGAGAAGAAAAGATGGTACAGGGTTTAAAGAAGCTACTGTCAAAACCATGTGGAACCTAACAAGTAAGCTTTTACAAGAAAAGTATTATAAGGAAATGAAAGTTATTATTGACCCATTCAAAAGCGTTGTATTTCAACAAGCGCGAGCTGCCCGCGATTCTATACGACGAAAACTACAATCGGATCCCTGTAAAAGGAAACAAAGTTCAGAGGCATTGAGTGCAGTAGAAATAACATAAATGATAAATTTGTGGAACGAAGACACCGCTGAAGGGCTACAACGGAAATTCTATCACATAACCGCCGTAGAATTAGCTGGGCGAGGTGGGGAAGCTGCTGCTTGTTTGATTGACTTTTTTCGTATTGAAACAAATAACGATGGTTCTGTAACAAATCGAGTACAATATAGCCCTGTATTCAGCAAGACTTGCCAAGGTGGTTCAAGAAGGTGTACTGACAGCAAATTTTTAATAGAAAACAACGACAGTAACGTATGTCCTGTCAGATTATTTAAAAAATTGTTATCAAAAAGGGGCCCAAATATTAAAACGGATAGATTATTCCTAAGAACAAATCGTTACTGGAAAACCGAAAATGATCATTGGTATGATAATATGCCCATTGGAAAAAATATGATTCCAAATTGAACAAAAACGTCTGCCGAAGCGATTGGCTTGAAAACCAAGGAAAAAAAATTACTAATCACTCCAATAGATCGACCGCGGTCAGTTGGTTGGCCAAAAGTGGTGTTCAAGAGCAAGAGCTTATAAAAATTACGGGGCATAACAATCCCAACTCAATAAAACCGTACTTGAACATTGACGAAGAACATCATAATAAAATTATTAACAGCATGCGTAGTGGAAATACATCTTCATCAGTTATAGAAACTAACATGTCTGGATCTTCATTAAATTTTTCTAATTGTTCCTTTGTTAATTGCACATTTAAATAAATTGTCTCTGCTCTGTATTTTTTTTTTCATAACCAGCAAAAAATTTTCTATCCGAATAACCCTCGAACATTGATAAATGCTCAAAAATTTTTTAACAACTTTCTCAAGCTTGTTGCTTACAGGCAACAGACCTCCGCCTACGGCGTCGGTCTGTTTCCAAGCAACAAGCTTTCGAAATCTGTTATAAAATTTTTTCGAACAATTGTCAATGTCCTTGGGTTATTACTACTGATAATAATATTATGAGTATTAATTAATTAAATCAACTTTCGATATTGCTTTTATGAACTCTCTAACTCCATTCTTTATGTTTTCATCTAACTTCTATGATTTCCATGGCACACACCCTCATGGAAGAAATATTAGTATTTTTATTCTTTTTTTCTAAAGCTGTTTCGATTGGACAGTTGTTAATACTGAATGTGTTTTTAAAAAAGGTTTTGTATACTCTGGTTTTCACACCAGACACAGTTAAAAATAGGCATTATTATTTTTACGCTTTGGAACAACACATCCATGAGAGTCAACTTTGACATAACGATGTTTTGGGACAACTGTTTCGACGTTGTTCGATAAGTATGGACAATAATAATTATTGTTTTCCAATATCCCCCAGAGCCCAGTACTGTGCTAAAAATTGTTGCCGTTGACTCTCTGTGATTTACTTGACATTTATACGTGCAGGCATCTTTGCATGATGACTTTAAAGGGCCTTCCAGAAAAATGTTACTGAATTTTGGAGATTGGTATGCTTTTCCACTATTTTAAATATTTTCACAACATTTTCCTTCCATTCACTTTTCTGTTTTATTATCTTCTTTTCCTTTTTCGTTCCTGTTTCATCGATTCCTCTACATTAGTTGAATGTACTTTTTTTAAGTTGTCCTGTAACATTTTATCTTGGTAAGTATCTTTGTCTGAAGTGTCAATAGTAATCGATATAGAAGGAGGAATTTCTGTGCAGTTTGTCGAATATAGAATGTTGTCACTGTAGAATGTGTCAGTTTTCAATATCATCATCAAAACTTTCAGTCTTACGTTCTGGCTCTTCTAGTTCATAATTTGGATCATTGATAGAATCATCACTATGACAATGTACAAAATAAAAAAAATATGTAGACCAGTGAAAACAGTAACAAAAATCTACTTAATGCATATCTATTGTTCTGCAATATAAAAAAAACTAATAACAAACTATACTATATTCACATTCACACTCAAGATGCACTAGAAATAAACAAACCAAGTCACGTTAACTGTTATAAGAAGCACTCCTGAATCATGATTTACAATGTATGTACATTGTAAATCCCAAATAATGATTTAAAAAGTTTATACATTGTAAATCATGATTCGGGACTTCGGGAGTGCCCTTGTACTAGTTAACGTGTCTTGGTTTGTTTATTTCTAGTACATCTTGATTGCTATTGTTTAATAACTTTATTGTTATAACTTTACTAATAAAGTACTTACCTTCGTGGAATAACGAGATATTCTTTATAGAACTACTTAATGATCCACTTAATGAATTGCTGCTACTTGTCGATTCGCAGCGGTAATGTTTTCTGGGATTAACGACATTAATTATTTACAAAATATTTATATCAATAGCAAATAATAAAATTCATAAAATTTTCATTTACCAAAAACATTATCAAAATCAGAATTATTGTTTAGTATTAACAACCTTATTATCTGACGATCCAGCAACAGCACTATTATGTATTTTCTAATGCTAACTTGAGTAAGTTGTTAGTCCGCGATCTCATCTGCAAAACTGACGCTCATTGTGAATTTTTATAAGTATGTATGACGTGATATAATGACATAGTAGACTGTGAGGTAATATAATTTTTCTAGAAAAAGTGCACAACAACAAATAATCAAAACAAAAATATCCAGTTTATCATCAACACTGGTTCTTCTTATGATATTACCTATGAAAA